>NW_015112929.1:43380-65349 GCF_001443285.1 Poecilia latipinna | reverse complement strand
CCGCTAGCTAAAATCCCTGGCCTAAACACCCACCCCCCCGTTTGATATTCAGTTTTTTTTTTTTTTTTTTTCCCTTCTAGACAGAAAGGCATCAATTTCTTGTGCTTGCATATCAGCCTGCTCCATCGGCATCAATCGGCAAAGACTCATCTGGGGTATAATTATGCAGAGCGATTCCTCAGACTGGCATCGGTCATTCCTGTTGTGCTCTCCAGCTCCGACGCGGCAACATTCATTAGTGCTAATTGTGAGAATCACACTATTAAGATGTTCCATTAATCAACACCAAGCTCATAATAGCCATTATTAAATCCTCAGCCGTTTGCACATTCCTGACACACTCGCACTTTTTTTTTTTTTTTGACACTGGCTATCAGCAGATTCTCGCTCTCACTCATTTCTTTCCTCGGCGGACCACTGTCATCTGCCCTCTCGCGAACGGCACACTGAGCTGTCAGCTTTCAAAGAGGCGAAGCAAAGCACACACACGCACGCGGGCGCGCTCCCCTACACCGCGTGTGTAAATGCAAACAGCCGCTTCATCGTTCAGGGGGATCTAAAAGAGCCAGGCACCCGACACATCACTCGGCGATGTGGATAAACGACCCAATCAGTTCGCTGGAAGTTTATGGCCTTTTATTTCCTAACTGCTGTTCGCTGGAGTCTCTGGGAATATTAATCGGCCCCCACCTCCCTCTCTCCCTCCCTCTCTGTCTGACAGAGTAAAAATGAGAAAAAGGAGACAAGTTGAATAATGTCTAAATATTTGAAGAGGTTGATGTGATGTCGGGCTTTGAGCCGCGCTGTCAGCGAGTGGGAGAAGAAATCAGCAGAGACTTCGCTGAAGATCTGAGGGGGAGAAAACATGGCTGTTTATTTTTGATCTCTTTTTTTTTTGTATTTCTCTTCTCGTCTCTTTATCTTTTTTCTTTGTTTTCTTTACACCCACTCTGGAGTTAGCTGCTCTTTTTTTTTTTTAGGCCTCCTGAGGCATTGGCATTTCTGCTTGCAGCTTATATTTCAAACCCATTGGTTAAGGCTCTAATCAGAGCAGCACTGGGCCACCGGTCATGTTTTTTTTTTTTTTTTTCCCCCCTCTCCAACATAGGGTGTGTACAAAAGTGTGAATTTCTGTGTGCTTCCTCTCTCTTTCCCCTCCTGTCACACCTACCCCGAGTCTCCTGTCCCTGTTCTTGTAGATAACAAACCTTTCTCTACCTCCATGAGCCAAACTGGACCAACTCCCAGGGCTAATACAATGTACCAGCTGCCATGTGGGTGGACACTTTTAGCAGCCGGCAACCAGGTTAGATGCTGGCATAAAAGCCAAAGTTAGCTGTCAGCAGATAAAATGACAAGCAGCACTGCCTGATTCCGGCTCCAAAAGACCTGAGACAACATCGGGCTGGTTGTTGCTTCATCAGATGTTTGTGCTCGCAAGCATGCCGAGGAAACTACTGCTGCGAAACGTGGACTCTCTCTTCAGCTCTTTGCCGTCCTCACCCCTGAAACAATTACACGTTGACTGATTTCTCTAATGGAAATCTGAAAAGTGTGGCGTGCATTTTGTATTCATTCCCCTCGAGTCTTTAAAGGACCACCTTTCGCTGCAGCTAAAGTGCCAATTTTGTTTGTTTTTATTTTTGTTTCTACCAGCTGCTGTACATCTAGAGACAAGAAAAGGTTTCAGTCAGATTGGATTCACAGCATCACCTTTTTAGTCCAACCTCAGACCCCTGCTTAGATGTAATGTTGGGAAATAAATCAATGTCGCAGTAGACACATCATCAATATTAATAGATAATATGTCTGATAGATTATCCAGTAATTTTACTGAACTTCGTCTCCGATCTACAACCGCACAGCATTGTGGGGGATGTAGGCCAAGATGGGTGGCGTCAGCTAACTCACTCGCTCTTTGGTTACCTAGCAACAACGTGTTGCGTGCCTTGCGCAGCAGCAGTTTCAGGTCCTGCCATCGTGCTTCGTAACTGGAATGAAAACTGTGGTTAGGATAGGAAAGGTCACACCGCCAGTAATTCAGATATTTAAAACAAAAAACTAGTCAATAATTATCAATATCCACTGATATAAGATGCTTACATTGTGATATGTTTTTCAGCCCTTTGCTGGAATTAGCATTACATGCACACTGTTTACTAAGTAGGTGAGTAAAGTAGGCTGCCTGCATGCGACAATTTGCAGATTTTTATACGCAAGAAACCATGCATCGTTTTCCTTCCACTTCGTAAAATACTTTTTGTCGGTCTGCATCATTAAATCCCAATAAAATAGTTGCCGTGGAAACGTTAGCAGGGCGATGCTTTTTAAAAAAAAAGTCCATTTTCCTTTTACAGATTAAACATTTTGCCAAACATGGGAGATGAACAACTACTGAAACACGGCAGCAATGCCTTGCAGGGCGCAACGGCCTTCTCCTGATCCTTAATGTGTCATAATGTGAGGTACCAGGACTCTAAGGCAAGCAACAACTACGGAGACCAAACGCAGTTTAACAGATTTATTAAACAATAAGGTGTAAATGGAGGGAGGATGGAGAGGTGTAGATCAGCGGCAGCAGGGAGGAACCGGGCCAGAGGAGGAACTGAGAAATGGGTGAGCGGTTAGACAGAGGAATAATGACGGGAATGATGGTGTAACCCGGTGATGGCTTACGGTTTGAGGGTTCTGATGAGCAGAGGAGGGTACAACAGTTGGGGCATTGAGGTGGAGGAGTTCCAGCAGGCAACTGAGGGTGGACAGGCAGCAGCAGGGTGGTGGTTATGGAGGAATCCTGGGGCTAGGCCGAGCAAAACAGCGAGGGTAAGGTAGTCCAGGTGGATCCGAATCTCAGAGAGCGGTCAAAGCTGGTACTAGGAGGAAGGAAGAGATGGGAGAGACGTCAGGAACTAGTTAAACACTTTCGACACAGCACTGAGAGCTAGAGTGTACCACTGTAGAAGCAGAACCATCTAGCATCTTCTTCCGGGAAGCCGCTCCTACTAAAGGCCCTTGCTGATTGGAGATTATGAGCACCAGCTGGATCCCATCAGCCTGCCACCCTGAAAATGTAGAGAAAACACTCCCCTGCAGAACCCAACATAATGAGAATAAAGATTTCCTGCAGAGTCCAACTTATTGCACAGGCTTTGAAAGCCCAGCACCTCGCACCAACTGGATATGCAGCCGTGTCTCGGTTCAGCTGCTCCAGTCGCTTTTCTCAGTTGATTGCTGGAGACAGGTGAGGCTCAGGTAGCTGACTGTGTCCTGGTGAGTGGGGCATTACATGTGATGCTGCGTTAAGGTCCCAGGCTCTGTTGCAGCGTGTGTGACTGCAGAGCTGTGACAGGCTCTGCATGGAAGATGTGAGCTCTGGCACGGACCTGCCAGGGGCAGCGGGTGAAGGCAGCGCAGAGTGTCCTGCTGAGCTGAAGCTCATGAAAGCCACGCTCAGCTTCTTTACTCTGTCCAGGGTTTTATCATGCTCTTCCCCCGTTGCGGCTGAAGCCTCGGATCTTTGTCGCTCCCGTCCACACAATTCGCAGAGTGTCCTGTCAGACATTTGTTATATTTTTTTTTTTTTTTTTTTTTTTTTTTTGTTTTTCTGCAAACTTTCTTGCTCTTCAGTAAATCTTTGTGTCGTTCCTCTTAAGTTCTTCAAGTTTTTCCACTCGTCAAATCTCTATTTTGCTTGTTGGCATCATTAGTGAGGCCAAAAACAGCGGTAAAAGTTCTTTCGATTCTTTTTTTTTTCCCAAGCGTTTCTAGTGAAGCGCATTATCAGCTTGTCTCTGAGCAAGAAAAAGGCTTTTGGTAAAACACGGTGGGGGGGGAAAAAATGTGACTTCTTAATTCTGTCTAACAAAAGATTGAGCTTCATGTCTTCAGGGAAAGATTAAATGCTAGCATCCAGAATGCCAAAATGAAAGAGCGTCTCAGCTCATGTTGAACCCAGTTTCGTTTTGCCCCGAATTAATGAGCTGGACCGGAGGGGCCGCTGAGTACCGGGAGCAAGCGAAACCTGTTAGGACGGCTAATTGAGTTTTATGTTTTCAGCATATTTTGAGGACCTGAGACTAAAAATCTCTCATCACCGGGAGATATCTGAGGAGGAGAACTAATGAGACAAAACGCCACATCAAAGTTATCAACAGAATTACGACGAGCAACTTCCAGGCCTGCTTAATGGATATCAGGAAGCAGACAGAAAGAGCCACTCCAATACGTTTGTGACTGAATATTTGGTCTGAGCTCAAGAGTGAATTAGCGTATGAAACAGACAAAACAGAAAAGCAATTGTTTGGATTAACCGTGGTTAATCCAGTACTATGAAGTTACCCTGTCTCTGCTGACGAAGGTTTTACTCCCTGCAAAAAGGAGGGTAATTCAAACCGACAGCAAAACCGACAGCTTGCTCTACTTTCTCATTGATTAAGGTCATCATTACTTGGTCACTTGGCGGAAACTCAAAAAGCAACGAAGCTAAAATCCCAAATGGTCGGTTGATCCTTAAATGCAGAAAAAGCTCAAACTGAGATAATACGGCAGGAGTAACGCATCCGGTCTGGACTCAGAAGAACACAGTGAATCTTAAAAGTTCGTATTCAAGAGGATCTTGCAGCGAGCCACAAAATTTGCAATTAACAAAGATGAAGGATGAGGATGGGCCTGACTCACTGGTATAGATGCATTTTCAAACAGTGCAAAAGCGCCCAAAGCATTAAGTGACACTGTACAAAACTTACTAAAAATCGTCAAAAGATATTTCAAGTGCAAACATTTTACAGACCTGCCATCATTTCATTTACGGAGTTACTCAGACTTTGACCTCGGTTGTGCCTTCACCTTTCATGTTTTCCGCAGCGAATTTCTGCGTCCAAACTCACTTTGTTTAGTTTGCAGACACCGTGTCTGCGAAGCCGCAAATAATGTGCTTTATCTCACCCCGTGAGGCAGGCCTTGTCACAATAACACACTCCACTCCATTTGATGAAGCTATGTCATTCATCTTTATGGCGCTGTACTCCAAAAAGGTTGCAGTGAGAGCGAGATTTTCAGGCTCTTACTTCAGATTACATCTCAAAACATCCTATTGTGTAATACTTCACTTTTTCCTCTCGTGTCCTTCGCGGTTAAATCTAGATCTTTCGTCATACTAAAGGGGGCCCCATAAGGTCCAACTTGAACAGCGGTGTTGCTTCATATTTGTTGTTGGAGAAGCTTGGGCTCTTTTTCTGATTATCATACCGTTGGCAAAGAAGACTTTCCATCGATTATGCATAAACCCGCTTGTAAAGCATTCAAACGGTGCAAAGCTTAAGCCGAACGCCACGCACACATCACGTTTTACACAGTGACACAACGCAGCCCTCACCGAGATGACAGAGGAGGGAACAGATGTAAAAGATGAAAGGAGAGAAGGAGGAAGAGATAGCAGGATGGGTGGAGGGAGAGTAAGTGCGCTGACAGGACTGTGACGGGGCTTAATTACCAAGCGAGCGCCGCTCGCTGGAAGCCATTTCTAAGGATTGTTGTCATTTGAACGGATTAAAACGCCTTTCCACTGGACTAAGCTGTCTCACTGCCGGCTTGCATCTGTGGTGGATTAGAAGTCGAGTCGAAGACAGAAAGCAGAAAAGGGTACGGAGGCAGAGAGCAGTGTCACAAAGGGCACTTTAAGGCAAAACGGTGCAAGAGGGGAGATGGGGGGTGGGGGGAGGGGAGATTCACGAGAGAAGAAAAAATCCCGTACGCCACGAGACAGGAAACGGGCCGTGTGAACACACAAAGACATCTGAAAAGATTAATAACCTCTCCCTTCTGATAGTCTTGGACTCTCCTTCTCTCTGTTTTGTTACAGTGTGGATGTTTACCAATTTCAGTAAAAAAGAAAAAAGAAAAAAAAGCATGCATAAATTTCAAGATGAGCCTTTTTTTTTTTTTTTAGTTAACGCTTCTTGTCTCCCTCCCCTCTCGCAGACCTCGAGGGCTGCGAGCACTCGTGGAGAAAGTTTCACGGCCACTGCTACAGGTATTTCAGCCGTAGACACACCTGGGAGGACGCCGAGAAGGACTGCAGGGAGCACAGCGGTCACCTGGCCAGCATCCACACTGCAGCAGAGCAGAGTTTCATCAGAGGTGGGTGGAGGTCACAATCTATTCACAGAGAGAAAACCTACAGAAACCAGACCTGGGAGGGGATTTCATCAAAGCAGTGCAGTCTCTGTATTTATTTGAAATGGTTTTGCTTACGTGCTACTTCTTTTGTTATCGCTAATAGATTCGCTGAGCACATTATGACGAATCGTCACAAATGCAGGAGGTGCAGAAGAAACTCGCGAGAGAAAGTGTTTTAATCATTTTTTTATGATTATATTATTTTTTTTATTTTTTTATTTTTTTTTTTTACAGAAAACTTCTAATCCTCAACAGAGGAGCCAAAACTCAACACATATATGACTGCAGAGTTCTTACTGGCCGTTGAAGTCAAGACGTAACCACGAAGTTTGGAAAAAGAAAAATGACAGATTAATTTTGGAATAAAACGATTTGATTGAAATCAAACCTGCATCAGCATAAAATGATGACATGTAGTCTATTATTCAAAGCTTTTAATTTAGCTAGATAAGGGAGAAAATGGTCAAAGCAACAGTAAACTGATTTTATAATTCACTATTTTTGATTTAAAAAGTATTGTGCAAAACTGACAGATACTGTCCTTTTGATAATGATTTCTTTTTTCTTTTTTTTTTCTTCACAAACTGAAGGTGATCAATTCACCTTCAGGCTTTTTGAGATTTTTTTCCAAGAACGAATCAGACAGAGTTCAGTTCCCCCCCCCCCTCCCCCGAATTACTTCTTTCATGATGTCACACAAGGGAGTAGAGGGTTTGAGGTGATTCTTCGAAATACGTCTACAGATGTGCCTCCAAGCCGTGTTATCAACAACTGGGTCTCTGTATATTGTGCAAAGAAACAGTAACCTCAGCTTGTGTATGCTACACCTACTTCATTTAAAGCAAATACATATTTCTTTGTTTTTTTATGGTAAGTAAATATAGAATTACAAGTTTTCTAGTTAAACGAGTGTCTGATTCCTATACTTCTGCTTGTCTCAGGCTCACTGTACAGTGTGTTTGTCGACCAGCCGTTTGTTTCAACGTGAACATACTCTGTTCTGTCTCTTGGTGCCTCGTCTCTTCAGCGCCTCCGTTTCCCCCTCCAGCGGCACTCTATCGCCACTTGAGTTATAACATCAGGATCACCAGCAGCATGATCCTGAAATGTTCAACTCGCTGTCTGTCTCAGTGAGGCCACAGTGCCATCCATCCACCACCACTTCTGTTTTTTTTCTTTTTTTTCAAAATTTCCAAAGAAAAAAAGTGCTCAGTTGAAAATGTGTGTCTCCACCCCTGCAATAAAGGGTTCAGAGCCATTAGCAAGATTAATGGACCCAGTAATGATGTTAATCGTCAACGTGATTGAAATTTTAATACGTACAGTATGTGCAGGGACTTTTGCACGCCCACACATGCAAATGAGTTTAAGCCAAAATTCCATTAGGGAAATTTCATTCACAAAAACAAAACAAACCAGTCAACAGTCACCATTAGTGCGTCTCAGACATTACTGGTTCCTGTTGTTGTCTCTCAGCTGCAGCCAGAAGACCTTCAGTCTTAACCCAGGAAACTTCATTTGGATATTTCAGCTCATACATTCTTTGTGTTTTAGGCAGACTTGGAGAAACACCATTACATTTTAGCAAAAGTGTTGGTTAAATATAAGATTTCTAAGTCTTGATTTATTCGTTTGTCCTACGTCTGACACAGGTCTGAGCCATGACAATACCTGGATCGGGCTGAACGATCGTACGGTGGAGGACGACTTTCAGTGGACGGACAAGACAGACCTGGTGAGGACGCAGTTACTTCTAACCAGCAGAGATTAAAATGCTACATATGAAGGATGTGATTTGTTACCAACATCGTTGCAGGATTTGTCACTAATATAAAACTAAAGGTAAATATTGGAAAATCGCCCACACCAACGAAAACAAACACAGCGGTAAATGCAGACAGAACTTTACAAAAATCCAAATACCGTGAACAAGATTACTTGAAGCGCATGAGACTGCATAATCCTGGTTTCATGAGAATGAGAAGAAGTGGAATTTTGGTTGTATTTTTGAAAAAAATACAAAGTCTTTTTCTCTCCACAAAATCTGTAGAGGTTTCATTAATTGCAAATTGTGTAAAAATAAATTAAACATGATCTAGTGGATTCCAGACACCTTAAAAACAGTGAAATGGCCCTTTAGCTACAATGTAGCAGGAAGTTAGATTATATCAAATGCCAGCTGTGGTTTTCTCAGACTGCTTGCAAATTGTTTTTACCTAATTTGTACCTCATTCTGGCACCATTTATCTGTTCTGCAGATAACCCAGAGTATTCCCACAAAAGCTATTTTAAGGAAACGGAGGATTTCCCAATGTTAATGTAACCAAATTTTAGCAGCAAGTCTCACCAAATCTTTATTAGCTGATTCTGACGGCATATCAGAGAAGTACTTCCTTTCTCTGTTCGAAACAAACATCTCAAACATAGCGTCTGTTTCAAAGCATTTCCCTTCATATTCAGAGCTGACAAAAAAGCACAAACTCATTTCAGCAGACACCTAGAAATCACTTTTAGAGATGGATGACACTTTGACAAGAAATCTAATGCCGTTTTAATGAGATCTTATTGCCTCCCCATAGTGAATAAAACTGTATAATCAAAAAACATTCAACACGCTTTTTATTCAGCTGTTGTCTTAATTAACTTTCTGCGTGTGTGCTTTTCTTTACGTCTGCAGCAATATGAAAACTGGCGGGAAAACCAGCCGGACAATTTCTTTGCCGGAGGAGAGGACTGCGTGGTAATGATCGCCCACGAGAACGGCAAATGGAACGACGTGCCTTGCAACTACAATCTGCCCTACGTCTGCAAGAAGGGAACAGGTGAGAGCCTGGGGCTGCGGTACGAAGCGGCACTCGGCAGGACGGGAGAGAAATTCGTCAGATTCAAAGAGCGAGACCGAGGAGCAGGGGCTGAGCAAGACGGAGACGGCGGAAAACAACTCTGCTCCTCTGTTCAGTTTGAGACTCAAAAGTGCAATTATGAGGAATATATATATTTAAAAAAAGGAGAGCAAAAGTTTCTTCTGTGAATTTTTTTTAAATGTAAATCAGTTCAGAAGTGTTCCTGCTGTTAAACCTCAGGGATTGATATATTAAAAAAAACCTTAAGATGATTATGAACACCCTGACTGTGTCATATTTTACATTACACACGCCTCCTGTATGGAGGTAGATATTACCTCTGAGCCTCTTCAATCAGGACACGTTCAGCTCTTCAGAGCCTCCCTACCTGCGTTCGCATCGTCCTCTTTTCCTGGCGTTAGGCAGCTCTCAGCACGCTGCTCATAAATTATTGTCATAAAACTTGGTCTTCGTAGACAACAGAGCAAACATATGAACTAGTTTGTTCCTTTGTGAACTTGTTGGCACCTGTTGAGGTTTCTCTCTGTGCTACACCCAGAAAACTGCCACTGATTTCCATACAGGACGCATTTAAGATCAAAGGCACATGGGCCTTCTTCTCTTAGCGACGACTTCCACACCGCAGGTTGTTTCTGGCAGTGCGACCAGGTAAACGTCGGTGAAAGATTTTTTGACCTTTTATCTGGCCTGCAACAGTGAATTTCTCTGAGCATCTCTTTGACTGATCTATAAATCAGCAATTAACCGGTTGTTTTAAATGGCAACGGAGACGAGAAACCGAAAACACAAATGGATCCACGACTAATTAAAGGTTTTGCTGAGGATGTCGCAGTAAAGAGCTGTGAAGGAGAAAGCTAGACAGCCATTATAATTTAACCAAATCAAGTCTGCCTCTCCGCAACACTGACGTAACGTTAGAGAGCCCTCCGGAGGCGGTCCTACTTCTATTTCAGAATAAGCGCAGAGCTGTTTCCTTCACAAGGAAGGTGTTGCACCACCTCTGAAGCACACTGTCACAAGTCCCCAGCATCCGGCCCACCTCTGACCTCAATCAGTCACTTGAAATCACCAGAATCTTTTCATCTTCCCGCTGCTCCCCGCCGTCAGCCCCCTCTTCACTCCAAGTTACCCCCCGCGCGCCGTCTTGTCCGATCAGTGGAGTTTGTCAGCGCCACGCTGCGAGTTCCCCACCGGATTTCTAATTACCCCCGCTCAGGTGATCTGTTTGTCTTCTAGTCACATGAAGCTATCAGACATTGATCGACCACCTGGGAGACAGTCAAGGAGGCGCATCAAGCAGCTGGCGATGATTTTTTTTTCCTGTTTAATTCAGAAGAGGAAAGAGATTAAAATGAGTAACATTATATATAAATATATATGTATATACAGGCTCCTCACAAAACAGTCTGTTTAGATGCTGTTCAAATACCGAGCCTCATTACTGATCTACTTGTTGAAACTGGGAAAATTGTTCACCTTCGGATTACATTTTCATTACAAATACAGAATATTAAGTTGCTAAACTTGATGTCAAATTCTACATTTTGCATTTTCGTAGAAGAGATAGAGTGTGTTAACTTATTTTAGTAAAAGTATGTTCTTTTTTTGCCATTTTTACTGTGACAATAATGCACCACTAAATAGCATTTTGAGGAAAATTTGGAAACGTAGACCTATTACAGGTTAGTATTAAATCAGTAATTTCTTAATGGTAATGAAAAAGTTATAAGTGAAATAATCTGTCACTGAAATATTACATGTTTTACTTAAAACAAGCTCCATTTCTTTCTAAAAAGTTACTTTGAACTTAGTTTGGTCTTATTTCAAGCGCACTAAGATATTTACGCTAGATTCTAGACCAAAAATACTTTAAGGTTTTGTGTTTTTGCAACGTGTATATATTTAGCGTTCGTTTTTGCTCTAAGAAAGATTCATACTTTCATCTAGAGAAGTAAAAAACTGCAGAGAGATGACAAGAGCATTATAGGAAAACGACTCAGACCTACTCTGGTTTCGGGACGTTTTTTTTTTTTTTTAATCGCTTTGTATCTCTGTGTTTTAACAGCGCCGCACAACGAAACCATCATCTCTCAGTCGTTCCCTGCAGCCCCGTCACCTGCAACATTCACAAAGACGAGCATTTTGCATTTTGGTCATTTTTAGTAACAAAAAAAGCGAATCTGTCCACATGAAGCTCTTCCACGTGAGCTTCTCTCTCTCTCTCTCTCCCCTGGTCGAAAATGCACACATACAGCCGCTTCACATCTCTCTCGTTTTTTTCCCCTGTCGTGATTGTCAGTGGGTGAGCGGATGCTTTGAGGCCGTAAAGCAGCGATGAGAGGACTCAGCATCAAGCTGTCTGCAGCTCTTCGCGTTCCTCCACCTCACACTGACAACCCCCCGCTACACAGGCATAAAGGCGCAAATAATACCTCTGTAGCTGCTCCCAGCATGAATAAACACATCCAATGTATGCGACTTTTAGAAAACATAAACAAACGTGTCTTGGTAAGCTTTATGAAGTGTACATTTTTTTTTTATATTATTTAAATGCGTGTAAAATTCCTGAACACAAGAGGAAAATATATGAAGTAGTCTAGGTAATCCTGCGGTTTCCAGGTGTACGCCTGCGCCTCCGGTCTGCCGCTGCCTTGTGAACAACTTTTTTTTTTTTTTTGTGTGTGTGGCTTTTCTGGTGTAGATCTTTTCATTCTGACTTATAAGAGTTTGACATCCAGGGTTTTATGCTGCAAAGACCTTTTCTGACTTAAAAAGTGCTCTGTGAAATCTCTGCTTTGGTTGCTTCTTCTGGGTTTAGTGACATTTTCTTTCATCCATCTTTCAGTATATCTGACTCGTCTTGCCATCACTGCAAAATGGAAAAAAAGAAAAAAAAAGAAAGTAAAAGAAAAAAACACTCCACATGGGGAAAAGGCTTGTAGGCAAAGAGAAAACTGCCTTTTAGCCCTCCGTCTTTGTTGACTCAGTGATTTTCCTGTGTCAGAAAGAGTCAGGTTTTCCCCTCCCTTCTTCTTTCACAACCCATTAAACTGTAAATGTGGCATTAGGATTTCCGTCTGAATTAATGATATCGCTTCGCCTTTTTAGAGGCTGTTGAATCATTCACATTGCCAAAACTTACAAAGATACCCTGATTGCGTATTTGCTTATTCCTGTGACGCGCAAATAAAGTTCAAATCGGTGGTAGTTTGACTGTCAGACAGTATTTGAAGTGAGAGCCACGTTTATCGGCACCATGCCGCATTTAATGGTAACGTAATGTGAAGAACGCCTCAAAATATATTAATCTTTTATTGCGGCAGCAAAGTCGTGCATGAAAAATGTATAAAACGGGATGCTTAATTTGAGTGCATTTCTTCATTGGAGGAAAATCCCGTCTTCTGGAAGGAATTGTTTTGAGCAGAATCACTGAATGAAAGTCAAGCGTTTTCATTTATACTTGCTTTCATTCATTTACGACTAATTAGTAGCCCTCTGTTTCTCTGGACTATAAATATGACTCGACTCAGGACATTTCTCATCACCGCTGATCACCGAGGTGGACGACATGTATTGTGTTTGTCTTGTCAGTGACCAGGATGTTAGGTGAGGTAAACTCACAGGTGGAGGACTGCAAACAGTGGCGACATCTTGAGGTTTTTTTAAATCTCCAAAACAGCCATTGGTTGGTTATGAGTGATCCCAGGGGGAAAAAAAGGTCATATTTATACTGCCATCACAAACATTAACATGTAGAGTTTCTTCAGCTTCACTGATACTGGTTAGACGAGCCAGCGGCTGATCGACCAGCGACGAATCTCGTGAAAAATCACGCGGACCCATCATTAACTTTTTACACAGTAGGACATTTTTAATGGAAAGAAATCTGGTGAACTCCACCAAAAAAAAAAGAACTAAAAATGCGTATGAGTACCTATTGGCCTACTTGATATGCTTCGATAGGTTGATTCAAAAAGTATGAACAAGCAAACACAAAAGTGGACCAACAAGTCTGAACAAAAACCGAATGCTGTCCTGTTGAGGATCGGTTGTGCAAAGTATTAACAGCAAAGGTACCAAAAGCTTTGATGACGCGATTTTGTTAAAAACAGTTAGTTCTTAACGTTTGATTTTTCTCACTTGTTGAATAAATGAAGTCGATTTAACAATACTTTTTAGTAACATTTTTTTTTTCGTATAGATTTTGTCTGTCTAAATGCATGTTTTCTTTATATTGTTTATCTATTAGCGATGTTCAGCACTTTGTCTCAGGTGTTACAGCGCTACAAAAAGTTGTTGTTGATGAGGATGATGATTTTTTGTTATTTTTTTAGTACAATTCTGCCTAGAAAAGACATGCAGTTTGGGATTACTACGAAATAAAACTGTACCATTGTGATTAGTTCAGAACTGACTGCGTCACGAATGTCCATTACCAACATTTAGATGAGACCTAACTGTGAGCTGTTAGCTTTTTAAGTGTAGAATAGATGCACATTAAATGTGAAGCAGGTGACAGCTGAGTGTCAGCTCTGTGACTCCTGTAACCAGACAGCCTCAGCCTGCTGGAGTTCTTCCCTGTGGCTCTCCCGTCCCATCAGTCTCTGCACAGCGTGTCAGCCCTATCTCCTGCAGCTTCTGTAAACATTTTTCTCATCCTCGCTCCTCTCCCCTTATGTCAAAATTGCATTTTTTTTTTTTTACCTTGACAGGCGCCCACTCACACTCAGTCTTACACCAACTTTGCTGTCCTGCAGAAACGAAATCCAGATTATGATGTTTTCAGTGCGGTAATGCTCTAAGAAAACCGTGAGCCAAAGTCTGAACGTGTGTCTGTATGTGTCCTTAAATTTGGGATTTTGTAGGGATGATGAACCCATATAGTCCTCACAATTTAAAGACTACTTCTGTAATGAAGAGGGCGGTGTAACCTAGCTAAAGCAGACAACTTGGAAACTATTTTTAAAAATCTCGATAGAGGAAGTAAGACAGGATGTTTTTATGTTTTGTTTTTGCAAAAGAAGTGACATCTATGTTTTAGACAAGGCACACATGCAATAGAGCATAATCTTTTCATTTCTTCATTATTAGTTTATTTCTTTCAAATTATTGCTTTGTTATGAAACCAGGAGCACATTTTATTATTATTATTTTATATCTTAAAGATATTAAAATTTATTCTCCTGTTTTTCTACTGCTCTAAATGACAGAGAGTGCCTACTCATCAAAAATGTAATGGGTGTTTAAAGCATTAGAGCAGCTGCACATCAACATCTAAACAATGTTTGGTAGCCAAGTTATTCAGCTTATTGAGTTTAGCTGTTAAACCTATAAGGTAGTTATAGCGTTAGCACTATAAGGTACTGTTTACATAAATATTCAAATGGGCTAAAAGAACATTTTCCAATAAAGATTGTAGCACACCAGTAATTTTAGTGAATTTTACTACAACTAGATTCCAATAACATTGGGGGGAGGGGAGGTAGCAAAGTAAAGGTTAGTTTTTGCAGTATGATTTATCTGTATAATATTTTGCTGTATGACCTGTTTTGGTTTATAGTTATCAGTTGTTGTTTTTTTCTCGAATGTGTTTGTGAAGTGACTTTTTCACTTCTCCTAATCTTTCTGAGCTTCAAATGCTGGAAAAAAAAAAAATAAAAATAAATCCATGTTTACATGTTGTTGACCATTTGTCCGCATCAGCATTGGCGCTTGGTCTTTTGGAGGCATCTGTGAGCACGTACCCGATGCTGGCATAAATCTGATTAATCCAGGACCGTCGTGCTCGGCTCAGTTCAGGTCCAGCTGCCTTCTTTCGTCCTTGTTTTCCTCTGCTCTGAACTTGCCCTCTTTGTGCTCCCTTGTGTCTCTCCCCAGTGCTTTGCGGCGCCCCTCCCAGCGTGGACAATGCCTTTCTAATTGGCCGGAAGCGTTCCCACTACGACATCCACTCCATAGTGCGCTACCAGTGCGGCGACGGCTTCCTGCAGCGCCATGTTCCCACTGCTAAGTGTCGCGCCAACGGCAAGTGGGACCGACCCAAAATCATCTGCATAAGATGTGAGTTTTGCACAGCACGGTTCTCGCAGACGTTACCTAAAGCCGTGCTTTGGTTTGTTTTATTTTTAGCGCGTTCCCCGCCACGGGTCCCGAACATCGAACCTACATTAGCAGCCCTGAGGCTCGGCTGTCACTGTGAGCGTTGTGGCTCGCCAGCCCTGCTCTCATTATTAATAATTGCAAGCAAAAAAACATTACCGTGGCTGTGGCCTGAATTAATTCCCCTGGGCTTGCTCAGAAGTGATTGGGTATCCTTTGAAGTGCGTTATGCTCAAGGTTGTTCCCCCCCCCCCTCTTTAAAAACATGTTTTACAACAGGTTCAGACTCAATGCAATGGAATAGATGTGTGCTTAATGTTCAGCATTTTTCGCTCTTTTTTGCATGTTCATGACGCAAAAACCCAGGAATAAAATAGTCAGGTTCATCGACCTTAAACCCTTTCACATTCTGTTATATTCCAATCACTGTGTTCAGTGTATTTTCATGGGATTTTATGCGACAGACATAAAATCTGTCGCATTAAAGTGATGTTACTTGTTTCACAGTAACATCACTTTGAGAAAAAGATTTTTAGAAATACACGTTTGACCCGGTGTCCTGCATGTTACATGTCTTCCCCTGGTCCAACACACCTCGGTCAAATGATGGCTCTAGCAACTACAACCAGGAAGAGAAGTGAGCCAAGCAGGACTCCGGCCCCGGAGGGCTGACTCTGGATTTAAAATGTCCTCCCTCTGTCGCACACCTTCCCCTTTCTTAGCGTTTACAGAGTTAATTTTGTTCTGATCAGATTTGACTCTCAGACTACACAGGAAGCAGAAAGTCAAGAGGACACGCAAGGAGCAAGATTCACTTTAATATTCCACAAGCCGAGGCTCGCGTTGCTCAGAGAGTGACAGTAATGATGAAATACTGAAATAATGTAGCTTTCTGCTCAAACTGATAAAGACGCCATTGCTTCTTCTGACTCCTAATCTGTGGAAGCGGACTGTTTTGACGCGCCGCGAGTTAGAAAATTTGTAAGCGTTCGTCGCAGATGACACGTCGGACCGATACGATTTGACGACGACGCCCCGGGACGAGCTCTCACCTCGGTGAGAGGGATGGGAGTGGGTGGCTATCTCGGCGCGCCCCTTGCTTAAAGGCGCCCGGTCCACGCAGTGTGAGATTAAACAGATAAGCCCTCAGCGTTTCAGGCTCTGCACGGAGAATGGGACGTTCTGACCTTGCTGCTCTTTGATCCCCTCTCCCTTGCGTCCTGCCTGGTTCCACCGCCTTCGACAATCCATCTGAAAGCCTGTGATGTTCCCCCTGGGATGCATGTCTGTCTTCCAGGTTTTTTTCTCTTTTTTTAACTCTAGAACTCTACTTTAATAAATCACACTGTTTCTTTCTCTCTCTCTCTCTCGTTTCGCCAGCTCGGCGGGCCCATCGTTACCGACGCCACCACCACAAGGCGAGGAGGGAGCGCAGGAAGCACAAGCGGCATGGCCACAGAGAGGGGGGGCACCACGGAGGGGAGCTCAACCAAGGCCACAACCACGCCCGCTTCTGAACCAAAAGAACACAAGAAAAAAAGATTGGCACCCTCCTTCTTTTTTTGTTCTCTTCTCTGCTGCAACCTGCAGCTCGCCTGTCTCCCCCGTTGTCCTCATTTCCCCAAATACCGCTTCAAACTCTCAGCCCATGAACTCCCCGCGCCCCTGTTTTTTTCTGTTCTGCCCTCACTCCCCCACCCACCTCCTCACCCCCTGGTGCACAGAGGCAACCTGCTTATTAGTCCCCTCTGATGCCTGCCAAAGTGCTGCCAGGTGTTGCCAGGACTCTAACAACCACACTGACATCCCTTCTTCTTCTTCTTTGTTTCATTTTTGGGCTCCAGCTCTTTTGTCTTGTCCTCTACCCTCTCAGATGATCCAGTTGCTCTCCCTTTCTTTGAGCTCAGCCCTTGACCTGTTTTTTTTTTTTTTTTTTTTTTTTTGACAGAAAAAGAGGAAGAAAAAAAATAAAAACATTTTCAGTTTGAGTATGGACTTTCTTTGGCGAGAAGTGGTTTTAGTGTGAACTGTAAATAGGGGTGACATCACTGGAAATGCCGTATCAAAGTCAGACGAGTCAATGGGAGACGTCGTGATATTGACTTGAGCCTTTTGTCTATCGAACAGTTATTTTTTACAAATGCTCTGTGTTTTATCTCCTGATTCTGCTGCTTTTCGGTTTGCCCCTTTGTAAGACACTGTTGCGGACTGGCAGCGCCGCCGCCGCTGCGTCGTTCTGACACAGATTTAGCTGATTTTTGAACCAGAGGCGGTTGTAATTGAGTTATTTGAATTGTTAGCGTTGTATTTTTTCTTGTCGGTGTGAGACAGTTGCTTTAGATCAGATGATGAAAGCCCAGAGGAAAAATGGATAGTGGCTCTGATTTCTGGCTCACCTAAATAAATCATCTGAGCCATCTCGAACGGTTGAAGGTGTGCCGACACCTCCTCTCCCCACCCCACTCCCCGTCACTCCCAGGGTTAACCTGCACATTTGATACCGATTGTCTCAACTCAGCTCAAAACTTCCAACATTTGTTTTCTGGCGTCACAACGAAGGGGAAGTAGAACGGCGAGGGTCCTAAGATTTAAGACAGTTTTTCAAGGCTCCACGCAAAGATATGTTGAGTCACTAAGATTTTATCTGCTGAAGTTAAACATTTTTAGCGAGTGATTAAAATCCCACCACGGAAGCACTGAGGTCCGGTGAAAAGTTTACAAACGTGCGTCGCGCCAGGAGTATCATTGTAATATGGATTTAGTAAGAAAATATGTTTGAAGTTTAAATGTCAAGCGGATTTTCTCAAATTCATCCGTCTGTTCATCCGTTTGTCTTGTCCAGATCACCTAAACGAGCCTCAGCGATTTAACAGTCGCACTCAAATCAGTTTGGATGTTCAGAGAAAAATGATAAACCAACTCTTGTTCAAGCTTTCCATAATGACAAATCTGCTGGAAACCCTGCAGATGTTGTTCAGAGGAAATACTTGTTAAGATGGAAGTATTTTTTTTATTTTTTTCGCAGCTAAACAGATTCTTCATTATCTGGGTTTGGTTGCTGCAAAGTAAAGCAGAAACACTGTGACGCTTTTGAATTATTGGTTTATTTATCACAAGTTACACCACGTGATCACGTTCCACATGATCACGTTCCACATGATCACGTTTTACTTTCGTAAGTCAGCCCTGTTGTATAAATACATGAATGAATAGAAATTTAGACTGATGGTGAGAGACATATTCAACTCTAATTGGAGCAAAAGTACTTTATACCTCCACTGAGCAGGAAATGTTTGTGCAAATTTTTTTTACATATATAAAAAGGAAACAGATGATTTGCCCTATCAGCTGTTTTTGATATAACCAACTTATCAGACAGATTTTCCTGAGTGTTTTGTGTCAGAAACCATCTCATGTTTCATCAGAGTAAATGCATTCAATCCCCATTTGTTTGTTTTTTGTTTTTGTTTTTTTTTTTCTTTATAATCAATCTTCAAACACATTGTTATGATATAACCTCTTTCTTATGGCTAACACATTTGGTGGATTTCTGTTTCTTGTGTTGACTTTCCTACTAACATGTATTTAGTGTTGCTCTAGCAATTAAAATGATAAACAAAATAAAAGTGAAGATGGATCCAACACGATTTTTGTCAGATAAGTTGCACATCACATTAGGTTGCTTAGTAGTATTAGTTTTTATCAATTTGTCAGTAAAATTGTCCCCCCCAACAGTCGACTGAGTTGAACAGACATAACCAACTCAGACTTATACTGACTGATGTGAAGCCATTTGTCAGAGCTGCACCGACTGGGGTCGAACATTATCACTGGGAATAAGAAGCTGTGTCGTCGTGTGTAGGAACTCGACGTTCGTGTGTTTTCACGAAGCAGAAGAGTGATGGCGGCTGACGACGGAAAGGGTCGGCGAGGTTAAGGCTTGCCGTTTCTGGGTCAGACAGAAACTCCCACCTGAAGACGGCCGTGGCGCGTGTCGTGCTTTAAAGAGGAGATTGAGGGGGACTGAAAAAGAAAGAAGAAGAACGCTTTGCTCTGTCTTCTCTCAGCTTTACTGTCCAGATAAATCGTTGCTCTTCTTTTTAAAGCCGACCCTCGAGGTTTGTGCTTGTGGGATTATGACCCTCATTCCGGCATGTCTAGCTTTGATGTTTCTTTGTCTTTTGCTGGATCCTTTTTTTCTTACTCTTTTAGTACCTTTGTGCTTTTGAAGGATTCATCCATCTTTGCTCATCCTCTTTTTCTTCATTTTTACATTTTTTTATTTTTAACAGAACGTTAACATTTTCAGTACTGTAGGTCCTACCTGAGGTTGCATGGATCAGAATTTTGTGCCTGATTTTTTTTTTTTTTTTTCCGGTGGTTTTTGTAAAACTTGTACTTACAGATCCTGACTTAAGCCGATTTAAGGTTTTTTTTACAGAGAGAAGAGGAAGACGAGCAGTAAATGGTAAAACTAAGATCTGATCACTGCAGCCTCAGCGTACGGAGCCTGTGCTCTACCACCAGGCCATGTTATGCAGTGTTTTGTCTTTTGTATCTTTTATATTAGCAAAAAGGGCAGTTACCATGGCTATCATGGCAAACATATACCTGTGTCTGAAGGTATATTTGCAGTATAACATTGTTATTCTACAGAGACAGGAGTGGAAAGCTCAAAAGGATGAAAACGGCTTACCTACTTTCTGCTGAATGTCTTGCTCTCGCTCGCTTTCTTGCAGCCTGGACCTACCACGGACTTGTCTCAACGTGTCTTTGAAAAAATATATATATATCTCAAACAGCTTCTTACACTTCTGCATCATTTTTACACACATCAAATAACCTAAAACTAGCTTTCAGTCTTCTTTGCTCACTTGCGTTTCAGCGCGGCACGTTCCTCAGTCAGAATGAGGTGAGATTTTTTCCGTTTCCAAACTCTTGTTCACCAGTCGGTCCACCGGATGATTTCGCTACGTGCTGCATGTTACGGGCAGCGTTAAGGCGAAGTCTGCTATTTGCAGATGATATCTTTGCCTTTGTTTGCCTCCTCTCACCTTGGCTAGGACAACAACAGTAATCTTACACCTTTGTATCGGTTCAATTAATCTCCTGCATGCCTAATTAACAAGCTGCATTATCAGCCCAACCACGGAGCTGCCATGACGGGGGAAGGGTAATGCTGATGGACAGTCAGAGGAGGGTACATGGTGGCTGTCAAAGCCATCAAACCCCTGTCGCTCTGCAGATGTCAGGCTGCTTTCTCTCCCTCCCTCCCGCACCCCCGTCGCTCCTGTAAAATAGATTGACCATAGGTGAGTGAATAAAAGGGCAGATGGAAGGCCCTCTCGCTGCAAACTTGATGCTGAGAGACAGGGTAATTACAGCTGGGACAGACCTAAAAAAAAAAAAAAAAGAAATAATAATGTGATAAAGTTGTAAGAAACCGACTCGAGCTTTGAGCCACGTTGGAGAAACCAAAACCGACGTGACTAAAGCGGATCTTTTTGTGACGCAAAAACAGACCGTGCTCTCCTCACGCAAAGAGATGCCCTCTTTTAAATCCAGCCATCAACCTTTTCTCACAGGAATACAAAACAACAACAAAAGTTTCACCTCAAACATGTTAAATGAGCTCAAACACACACACACACACACACACCAGTTCTTCCTCTGACTTCAAACACAGCGTTTGGTTCCTTTCAAAAATCCTCCTTTTAATCTTCCTCACTCCCACTCGGCTCGCCTTTTCCTCTCCGGGCGCTACAGTCGGAGGCCTGAGGGCAGACAAACACACGGCCGGCCACAAAGCCTTATCATTGCAAATCATAATCACAACAGTGAGCTTGTTAAGATGTTTCGGCCAGCTGTCTCTCAGGCTAGAGGCGGGAGCGACTCCTTGGTGGGAGCCGGTGTTGGTCTGTTTCTTGCTCGTTGAGTCGAAGAGAGGTGTGAAACATTCAGGGCGTCTTCGTGCCTGAAATTTCCATGAATCAGCTCGATTATTTAGCTCTTTGAGATGTGGCTAAATATGGAGGGATTTTCAACAAAAGGTCCGTCTGAATCAATCGAGCTGCGGTTTCAGTCGGAAGATGGGCCGACACTCCACCTTGTCCGTTTGTCAAGAAGCAGCTTGAAGGAGGCGCATGCTGTAAAAAGAGAGTCGGTAACGACAGCACGATGACGGCGATGCAGCGGCTGCCGTCCTCCTTCAGTCGCGCACAGACAGACTATTGATTTCATGATTAGATGGTCTGTCTTGTGCTCTTATTAAGTCCGTCAATGGCATCGACGGCGCAATCGCATCGACTGACTGCTGAGTGTTTTCTAAATGACAGGAAAACAGACACAGTTCTCCTCTTAGCGTTCACCGTTTTCACGTTTTTGTCGTTTTCATTCCCGAACTCTCTTCCGCACCCGTTTCGTTCTCCGGCCTTTCCCCTAGCGGCGTCTGTGCGGCGTCGCGCCGCTGAAACTGAGTTGAGACGATTTATCATTGTCAGGAAAAGAAGCGGGACGGACGGATGAAAGGAAACGTGTTCCTGCCGCTGAGTGAGAATGACTGAGACAAACGCAGCGGACAGATGTTTCCCCTCTCTTTCCTCCGTTACATATCTCCTCACGCCTTGCTCTCCTCCTTTCCTTACGATCCATTTATACTCTGGGTGTGTTTGTTTGTTGCTTAGCCTCTCTGGGCCGCATTCACACAGCCGGTGAAAGCTCCCCCCCGAATCCCAGCTCCACCTGATTTTTTTTTTTTCTTTCCTACACCCACACACACACACACCCACACACACACACACACACACACACACACACACACGCTGCTGCT
>NW_015112929.1:17107-40241 GCF_001443285.1 Poecilia latipinna | reverse complement strand
TTTTTTTTTCTCTCTCACACACACACACACACACACACACACACACACACACACACACACACACACACACACACACACACACACACACACACGCTGCTGCTGCTGTTGTGAAACTGCTGCAATAGATACACACAGGCGCTTCGGTCAACACTGCAGGAGAACCCGAAGCGAAGCTGGGCATTTACGACACAAGACAAACTTCATTGACGGCTCTGTTCCCTGCGCAGCGTCTCGGCTTGCAGGTTTCTGCGGTGAAACACAAATGCAATATATAAAAGACTGAAGCTGTGTGAATGTGGCTCGGCAGTATTTATTGATATTTATCAGTGTATGTTCTTAATTCTAGTACTGTTATTGTATTATATTCTTTACAAGACAAATGGTCATTAAAGGAAACCCTTGTTTGGATCCATCCCCTGTTTGCCTGGACTCGTTGTTTTTGAGTTTGTGAAGTTATTCCAAAGCCATTATGTGGCCAAAACCGCTTATTATGCAAGGCAGAAAAATAAGAAAGAATAAAATATTAATATTATAAGCAAGTCAAATTCCTTTTTTTCTTTTGCTGGAGCAGTTTATTTTATACTAAATAAATGCAATCAATACAACTTACGTTTTTTAACTGTGA
Organism: Poecilia latipinna; assembly: GCF_001443285.1. NCBI lineage: Eukaryota > Metazoa > Chordata > Actinopteri > Cyprinodontiformes > Poeciliidae > Poecilia > Poecilia latipinna. The sequence continues at coordinate 39,616 of NW_015112929.1, read as the reverse complement.
ACTTTTTTTTTCCCCAATTGTTCTTTGGTTGCAGAATTAAATGGTAATTTGCCTGTAGAGTGCTTAATCTATAGTCTAGAGACCTCTAAAGCACTTTGCACCACATTTAGTCTTTCAGCGCCACAATTATTGGTGCTCTAAGCAATTCCTTTAAAATGAATTTGTGAACTGATTCTAAAAGAATAAAACAGTAATTCTGAAGGATGCTTGACATTTTTTAAGCAGTTTTCAACCCATAGCGTAGCTTTCTAACTTATACAGCGGCGCAACAATAACATTGCTGACCTCTTTGCCTTCTCTCTCTCTCCGTGTTAGCATTGATTTTATCTGACATACTTTCAGTCTTTTTATTCCAAAACCCATTTTACGACCTCTATGTGCAGAGGAGATCCATTTCCAAATCTGGGTGAAGAGGCAAGTCATTCTCTCCTGTGCCAAGAATACTGTATGAAGAAAAATAATGCAGTTTTGCTCCTGTTTTTCTTTTTTTTCTTTTCTTTTTTTTTTTCCTTTTCTTGACGTTCCAACAATTTCTGGCTGAAGCAAACAAAGCGGGTTTGCCAAGGGCAAATCCCTCAGCAGCGCAAGAGAAGCCGCGTAGGATGAAGAGCAGCAGAGACAGACAAGTGGGAGGGATAAAAGACAAGCGATAGAGGAGGGGAGGGTTTATTTTGGCAGCAAACAGTCTGTGAATACATCTACTGTTCAGCTATGTAACCTTCAGCTCAACCTGAAGGTCCGCCACAGAGCCTTCACTTGTGAACGGATGGTTTCATCACCTCACAGCAAAGTTTCCTGCGAAACACTCACACACAGCCGTGTCTCCTGTCTCTCCCCACTGCTTTGTTCCACCCGTGCCCTTTAATAGATGACTGACTCATTCCATTATTATTCCGAAAACACCTGAAGACGCCGCCGTACTTGGTTCTGTTTGGATCAGACAATCAATCACACTTATTATTTCATCTCTTTAATGCCCCCCCTTCCCCGGTTCTGGCCGGCTGAGCGGCGATTGCAGCCCCGGCATGGCGAGTTTCTGTGCACAACGCTCATTAGCGTTGCTTAACGGGAATTTTCTCTCAATCTCTCCCTTTTGGAAATGACCTTCAGCTCTCTCCTCTGCTGCTCTGCAGCCACGAAAGGCGTGTCACAACCACTCACATCCAGGACCGAAACGCAGCCCAGACCTACCTCTGCAGAATCAAATGTTTTCCAACTGGATTTTGTCACGTAATACTGCAAAATTATGCCTACACTTTCACGTTTTTTTTTAATTATTATTGGTGTTTTTATATGATGGACAGGGCTGCAATTGACAGACTTTGGATCCCTGGACTAAATCCAACTTTGTTACCTCAGTGACAAATTTTTCTTCTAGTCATGCAAATTACAAAAAAAAATAAATAAAAAAAATATCAAGTTAAAGGTTCATGGCTCCGGTCCAAATAAAAAATATATATTTAAATGATATTTGCATTTATTGTTTCAAAAATATCTTTCTTCAACCATAAAAAAAAAGATCAAAACTGACAGAGGCAGGCCTGTACATGTTAACATAATGCAGAAAACAAATAAGAAAAATGTTGTCTTACATTGCTGAGAGTTGATCTGCTGAATAACATCCAAAGAAACTGTACTGAGTGTGGTTGTAATATTGCAAAATGTGGGAAATGAGAAGTATTCATACATGTGAGGCATTGTAATCACATTTAGGAGCAGCATGCAACAGAAACCCCTGCAGAGCATCGCTCTTTCCAGCTGAATTTTCTCACAATACGCAATGCAAATAGATGCTTAAATACCCAACAACGTGCGGTGCTTCTTGTTGTGCAAGTCGGGGATGAGTAGATGAATTTAGAGAGCTGGAAAGACTGCTTTTCATAACCTTCTTCTTGGATCAATATCGGGCTCATCTGGCAGGCGTGGCGAATCAATGTGGTTCGCTGGTATTATCCTACATTATTGCCTGATGGCGCTGCCAAAGTTCAAGAAGATTATCATAATCAACATTTGGCTTTAGCGCCTGACAGTCACTAACTCTCTGCCGACACCTCAATAAGTTCTGTTTTTAATCTCTTGAAGGCTGCACTCAAAAAAAAAGAAAGAAAGAAAGAGAAAGAAAAACACCCAGAGACTCGCGCAAATCTGCGTATCCAGATCCAAAAAGACAATCTGCTTCCTACTTCCGTTTATCTTCCTAATCTTTATTGCAGTCAGGTTGTTGAATAGCTTCACCCATGAATCTGCGTTTGCACCCGTCTTTACGATGCAGATGGTGGAGCATCATCTCATTACTGGCTTGTTTTTTTTTTGTTTTGTTTTTTTCTTTTTTTACACAGTGATGTGCCTTTTTTTGCAGGATTCAGACAAAGAGCGAAGCCAGAAAAAGCCTCAGACTCAGCCAGGTCGTTCACACACCGCCGGTCCAGCATCCTGCTCTCCCAGCTGTGTGTGCACTGCTCAGTGTTTCGTTTTACGACCCCATCTGATGATCTCTGCAGATTTGGCTTGGTTGAGTTGGTTTTTGCAAGCCTGTCATGAGTGGCGAAAGGTAGCTGACTTCATTTGCTCCCCGTCCTGTTTGTACGTGTAGTTTTGTGACGTCTATTATTTCCTTTTTGGGCAGAAACGACCACTTTTTGTATCTGTCTTTTGACTTGATATAATGAAATTGTCATAACAGCAACTTTTTGGTGGCTTAAGTGTTTTAATTTGCATTAAAAGTAATGTCAGACAGATGTACAGTAGAGCTCAGCACAGTAAAACTAAAAGTAATAAAGCCGTCTTCATCAAAATCACACCAGCAGTAATTCTCAAAACTACTTTTAAATAACATAAAAAAGTAAATAAATAACCTGCTGGAAGTGATTACTGTAAATTGTGTTTCTTTTCTGTGCCACAGTTGGTGCATTCAGTACTGATAAATGTGTTTTTATCTTATGTAAAAAAAAAAAAAAAAAAAAGAACAACTGCAGACTTGGCTGCAAAGAAAAAAGATTAATTATGCAATTTCACAAAAGTGAAAAAAAAAACAACACAAAGGGGTGATTTTAAAAGTCAGAGTAAAATAGCATAATTGAGATGCTGTAAATGGCTTTGAAGCATATTGACAATGAGACAAACAGATGAAATGAAGTTTGTAATCACGGTATTATCAGTGAGTTAAGTACCCAAAGTCAAATGCTTAGTTTTTTTATGCAAACTTTGCCAACAAAATTGATTCTGATTCTGACTATGTAAACCACGGAGCACATAGTTTACATAATCAGAAGCAGAAAAGTAGATTTTTATGAGGATTTTAATATTATGCCAAATCCAAGTTGTTTTAAAAAAATGTTGATGGGAAACCGTTCCAACTCAGGAACTGAGGTTTTAAGGAAGCTCAAACATTCCCAATTCATTTTACATTTTACAGTTTGTGTTTCAGTGACGCCCAGCCAGCATGGTGCCTCTCATCATCCATAATTGGTAAAGGCAGCAGTATAAACTTGCATATTTAAAGATGGAGATGTGGAGGCATGAAATCAACAAGATATCCGTGTTTTGACACAGATAAATGAAAGCATTTCGCTATGATGAGACTGTCTGTCTGTCCACCTGTCTATCCATTTATCTATCAATCAATCAATTAATTATATTCTGATGTTTTGTCATTTTTTTAATGGTCTGTTTTGAATTGAATGAGTCAAAGTGTTTCCACGTCTAAATAGCACAAACTATTTTCAAACGTAGGCCTCGGACAGCTTCAAGTTTACTGAAAGAGAAAAGTGCACAGAGGCCAAGTGGTAAGATGTAACTGTTTCTTGTGACTAAAAGACGATAAAATTGGTGGTTTGTGCACATCTGAAATCATTCAGTTTCATCTTTTCTAAACAGGGCCACAATAGCTTGCTGACCTACCAATTTCTAGGGCCTGGCAGTGGTTAGATATCCAGGTCTTTTTGCTGCTGCCTCGGTTCTGAATTTCAGAGACTTCTCCCCAATTTTTTTTTTATCGTTCTGCCTCATATTTTCCAAACAAATCTTCCTCTTCGTCCTCGCTATCTCTCCTCTACCCCCTCCTCTTCTCCGGTGGGTCTCCGCTTCCTTTTAGACGCGGGGCCATAAATTTCCCTTACTGCGCTGAAACTCTTCATTGACCTCTTCCTTTTCCAGGGAATTAAAACCAAATCCACTTTTGATCTAAATGTTTGCTAAAGACAGTACACCCACAGGAACAATAGATGGCCCGTATTATGATGAAAGTAAGCTACACTCCTCATCCATGGATATCAGGTCAAAACTCTTTCCGTTATTTAGCCCGGCACACTCCATTAGGACGGTTACCACTTTCAATTAACTCAACACGAACTCCGGCTGCATGCACCCCTGACACCAGAGAAACCCCTCACAAATTGGCTAATTGCCTGTCACATAAACACACTTCTTCCCATGCATAATATCCATCAGCAGCAGCTCACTGTGGCTGAATTACACACAGAATGCATAAGACGTTAATGGAGATCGTTTAGGGGGCAGAGTCATTTCTTGAGCCGAGTCCCACGTTGAGCTAATGCCGTTTGGTTTACTCGTGCGCTCGGTCTCAGCAATCCGGCATCCTAATGCAATCTTATTATCATGTGATTCGGATGTGAATGACGTCGAGGTGGTAGCTTTTGTCATCTAAAGTGCGCAGTCTGTAAGTAAATCATGGGGTCAGGCAAATTACAAAACATCCTCCAGATTTGAGTATTAGAGTGATTGGGTTCCCAACATCCTACCCTCCGTCCATCCATCGTTTTCTACTTGTACGAAACCACTCCGGCACACGCTGAAGGTCCAAACACCTGGTCGTGAAGGCCAGCAGCAGAGTCGGGGTCAAGAGGCTCAAACAGCTACAAGGACAAGGTCACCTTTAAATCATCCCAACGCAAAAATGCCTTGTGGAATCACCTTACTCCACACCCACAACAGGCGAGTTTTATTTCATAAAAGGCAAATCCTGGCACTTGTGTTTGTTTCTTCTCGCTTGTTTTTATATGCCTTTAAGTTTCCCAAGTGGCCAATCGCTGAGAGACAGACAAAAACAACGGCGCTCATATAAATAATGAGTGGCGCAGCGAATGACAGAGCCGATAAACCGTATTACTGACAATAATGGTTTGTTTTGCCTCATTTAACTTGTTCAGTCGTTCTTTTAGCCCACTTCTCTGCTGCCTGTGCACATTAATTCAAGATGTGTTCAAATTCTGCTGCTGCCGCTGAACTAATTAGTATGCTGGTGTTACAGGTAATGGAGAGGAACCCGAGGGCAGAAGCAGATGGAGTGAGTAAAAACAGTGAGGGGCTTTTGGAGCTTTTCAGGAGGAAAACGAATGAAGCGGAGCAGATAAACAGGCTGAAAGGTTGTGGCTGTCAGAAAACAGCAGCCAAGGATGGATTCCTGGTGGGGGGGGTGCAGGTGACATGATTTTAAGAGAAAAATCCTAAAAAGAAGCAGCTGTAATGAGTAAAGTCTTGACATCTGATAAATGGTAGCAATCTGAATATGAGTATGCGTTTTGAATTCCTGTTTGGTCTCATCTGACCGTGTGGTGGTTGTGTCCTTCACCTGGCTTGTGGCAAACTTCTTGCAGCTTTATTTCATTTCTTAAGTCATCCTCAAAATTATTTTTTTTTTTTTTACAAATAAAACACCATGAGTTACCTGCACGCCCGTCACTTTCTCACAATCCTAAATAATTGTGTCAACGAGGAAAACAGTTGTTCTCCCGACGTTTGGCTGCGTCCTTTGGCCAGCCTCGGTCATCGTGAGGCCCCGTTTGCCTCCTAGCTGCTCCGCCGGGCAGCCTTACTCCTCTTCCTCTTCTTCGTCTCTCTGGCTATTGATCCCATCCAAATCCTTTTTCCCTTCCTTCATTGTCAGAAATGTATCATCGTGTTGTGCTCCGGCTGTGCTCTGTAACGTATTTACAGTAAGCATGAGTTAGGAACTAACACACGCCCCCTCACCTGGAGAAACTCCTGTTATTTTACAAAATCTAGAACAAACTCAGAAAGTACCATCGAGTTTTAGCAGAACAAGAATCCAGAGAAACCCCCTACTAGTTTGTAAATTAAACAAAACATAAAAAATAAAAAAATTCAAAAGTTGTGAATGTTTTTGTTAGACGCTATAAAACAGATTAAAAAAAAAAGAAATGCATACAATTACAAAATAGCATTTAAGTTGTATTTTAAACATTAATTGTTGTTTAACATGTGCTGCCAACCTCCTTGGGCTATTTTGCTCGTATCACGTACATCCGCTCAACTTTTTGTTTTCTTTTTAAAGGGTTGTAAACCTTTTAATGCAAAATTCTACTCGTTTAAGAAAAAGGTTTTCACTCGGTGGATCTGTTTGTTTGCCGATTTGCTCCGATAAGCTTCGCAGCCACGTCTTGTCCGCAACACCGCCACAAGCACATTGTACTCTTCACATATTTGCCAACAAGTTGGCAGGCAAAGCCTTTGCAGATCAAGTTACATTGTTGATGCAACTTGTCTATCAGATTAGCTCCAGTTTGCACTTTAAATGTCAAAAACGTAATATGAATTGCACAGCAATCTGACTTCTTTTTTTTTTCTACACTGATGTAAACCCTTCACACATTTTAAATGCATCATTTATCAATGAAAATGTTACTGTCTGTTCATTTAGTGGTTCGGACTTTATTTTCATACTGCAGTGTGAAGAGTGGGAGGAAGAAAATGTATCAATGCCATCAGGTTTTATAATCAAGGTTCTTTCCTGTTTAATAATCAGAGATTAACTGATTATTACCCTCCACCCCCCCGCCTTAAACCCATCATCATCATTGGTAATGTCATTCTTCTTGACTTTCCATGAACTTCACTGTGTTTTCTGTGCAGGCAGTTGCTATGACAACAGAACAGTTTTGTTCTTCTGTATTGGCAAGAAACCAGCAGCTCCCACTCGGTGCTGTCTTTGCAGCTCAGTAATCACACAATCACTGGCAAACATCACAACACGTCAATCAGGGAGCCACAAGTTACTCATGTTCAAACATTTACATCAGCCTCACCAAATCATTTTACTGATTTGTGGTTTTTTTGTTTGTTTGTTTGTTTTTTTCATCTGCTCTCGTTAATTAGTCAAATTACCTTTGGTGATCGTCAGTGTATTCGTCTGATGAATGGCAGTAGACGGCGCTGCTCTCATTACGGCTTCAGGTTTTATTTCCGACAGTCACGTCGGAATCAGGACGCAATGAATTAAAGCAGCTGGATTCTGAAACGTTGTTGTGGAGTCAGTTAAAAACAAAAACAACAGCACGTTTTGATCAATGTGAATGGCTAATAGTTTACCTTAATATGTTGAGAATATAAAAAAGCTTAAACTCTTTCTTGGGTAAAAAAAAAAAAAATCTTCTGCTTATTTGCAATACTTCCTGTGGTAGCAACCCTTTGTTATTGATGCATTCAGATGTTCATTTTTTATGAGAAAAGAAACGCAAAAAAAAAAACTCACCCATGCATTATTTTGTTTCCACGGAGACAAAATGAGACGAGACCAGCTCTTGATCAAATAAACAAGTTCAGGACATTTTATTTTTCTATTCGAGCACCATAAACAAATTTGCAAGCGTACGCCGTCGTAAAGGTTACGGGTAACCTTTCACCTTTGGGGTGTAAATGACTATCATGAGCTTCGAAGTTATTGCAAATTCAGCCCCAGCAGCAGCTCTCAGCCTTAAACGTCATGCACGCTCGATTTGCAACTAGGATGCGTTTATAAAATTGAGCTCTTTGAATCTGAAGTGCAACTATCATTGTGCTAGTGCAACATTTTCTTCACTTAGTTCTAAAGGATGAGATTGCAGGACGGTCGCCACCCGAATGTGAAGCACAGGCACTGTAAACTTGAACTTCTCGACAACGTTCAGATAGATCACGTTGGCGCCAAGGCTCCAACTTATGAGACTTAAAGCCCCTGACTCAAAAATGTCACGTAAACAACCATACTCAGTCGACTGCTTGATTTTGATGTGTGCCTGACTGACGATTAAGCTGCTATTTAATCTTACGATTTTCCAGATGACAGATCTGTGCTAACGCGCTCCCTAAGATAATCGACTGACTGCAGACAAAAGGAAAATCGCCTTAATAAAGACGTCACCGTTAATTTTGCACGGCCCCCGTCTGTTTAGCTCTGGCAAATCGGCAGATGACTACATCATGGTTGGTGGGTGTTTAACTCTAAAAAGCAGTGAATGGACACACTGAGCGATTGCCGTCAAATCTATAATCGTACGCCGCTCGGCTCCCAGTCTGTCAGCTTTAAATAGCGTTTGTGGCATTCGCCGGGATGCTGTTGCTGCTCTTCCATTTGATCAGACTTTCTTTCAGGGGTTTTGTCACTTTGGTACCACCTGCTGTTTCATCCATGTACTCGCGGAAGCAGTAGACCCCGTACAGCCTGAACTTTTTGTCAGGGAAGCCCAAGTGTCGGACCCCTGGGTAGGAGCCTCCGCAGCGAGAGCGGGGGTTGACGATGGGGTACCGGATGCTGCCGTCTTCCAGCCACCCTGCTTCGCAGCGGTCCAGCAGCTGGAACTTCCACGCTGCGTAGAGCTGACCCACTTTGGCCACGGCCGATCCATCTCGAACGCACGCCTTCACAGCCTCGGCGTAGTTCACTTTCTTGAAGCGTTTGAGGAAGTACACTTTGCCTAAAGGTGCATTAAGAAAGGAGAGGCTGTGTAAACGTGTGAAAATGTGGATGAAACGCAATCTGTGTATTAAAAGAGGCGACAGATTAAAATCAGATTAGCTGAGCATGGGGACAGATTTTGTTCCGCAATCTGTGTATTAAAAGGTTTTTGTTTAGAGATTTCAACACAGTGGGTTGCCAGTATATTAATAATTACCTGTTTACATTTTTGCCCTGTAAACAAGTTGCACCGTATCTTATTTGGATTTTATAATGACAAAAAAAAAAAAAGCATAAAGCAGCAAATAAGTGGAATATTTTAAAACTAAAACGTTGTATTCAGATACTTTTACATAGACAACCCCAAATAAAACTTAGAACAACCAACTGAAAATGGCCACCGTGACAAGGTGGTGCCATCAAAAAGAAATAAAAAAAAAGAGACTTTTAAAATGAAATTACAGGAATCAAAAAATAATAATCTTCAAAAATAAAACCTTAAGTTTCGCCCCAAATATGCCCATAAAAATCACGTCAGCAGCCTCGGCCTCACTCGTGGCTCAGCTATAGATTTTCTGCTTGTTTATGTGACTGCTGACTATTAGAGTGGCAGAATATTGTCTCATATTTCCCCAGGGGACTTTCAGTAAAAGGCCTTCCAGCTGGACTGAGATACAGTATCTGACTGGGCCACTGCTGAAACCTCCTGCCTGCAACAGACTGTCCGCAGTAATTAACACACATGGGAAGCAATGAGCGGTTATGTCAGCTTCCTGTCAAATCAGCTTTTTCCGTCTGAGGAAAAAACATGGATGCTCCTTCTGACCGCCAATTATGAAGCCTAGAAGGAACTTTTTTTTTTTTTTTTTTTTTTTTTTAAATGAATGTCTTCAATCCTCAATATAGATCAAAACATATAAATATGAATTCATGTTGGGGTTTTTTTTTTCAGAACAGAAATGATGTTTTCAAAGCTGCTAAAGTTCAACATAAATGATAATATCCCCTTTAAGCTTTTTCACAGTTTGTCATGTTGTAGCAACAGACTTTATTGTATTTCATGGAAATTGTGTGTGACGGATCAGTTCCTAGCAGTTTGTTGTTGTGCATTTTGCCGAATTTAAAGAAAAAAAAAATCTAAGACGTGTGTCATGCATTTTTACTCAACAACAACTCTTTCTTAAGAACGTTTGGATAACATGAGTTATAGTAACATTTAATTTCCCTTTGGGAGTAATAAGATATTTTTAAGCTGTATTTGAATTTCCTATATTTTAGAAACAACTGTGATTAAAGCTGCGCCAATTCAAAGCATGTTTCTACCAGCTGTGAACTTTTAGACATCCAAATATTATTTTTGTTCCTTTACAAACTCAGCCATAAACTGCCACCAGTTTCCCTGCTTAGACCAAAGAAAGCATCCAAGGAGTATGATGTGATCAACACGATGTTTCAGGAGCGCTTCGGTATTTTTTCTCAGATTAATGCCCTCCTTTCCTGGTTTGGGTAGAAAACAATGTCTTGGTGGGTTTGGAGCAGCCATACTCTATTTTCAAATGACAAACTACGCCCGAAAGGATGTTAAAAGCTTGGGATAAATGTTTTATTGCCCTCCCTTCATTTCCACCACTACCATCTCTAATCTACTCTGTTGCTTGGTTTTCATAATGCTCTTTGTTGATCAATGTTCTCTAACAAACTTCTTGAGATCTTTACGACTCAGCTTGGGCAAACTGAACGGCATGACCGATTAACTTGCTCTGTTTGCGGCAGATCTGCTTTATAAAAGGGGGGAAAACAGGATATTCATCCTGATCCAGTTGACTTTATGAAATAAAAGGCAGTGCAGGCTGTATGTCAAGGACAGAGAGCAAAAATCCAAAAATGGGTTGAGAGAACCCTTTTAGAGCCCCTGTGCGTATCTCAGTAGGTGTGTGAAAGGGGGCACAGATGTGGAGGACGTCGAGGTGATCTGTAATTAAGTTGTGGAGAACGGACAATGGAGGGGCTGAAGTACATCCAAAACAATCTGGGAGCAGTCCCCCCAGGGCTGCTGACATGGATAAAACCACAGCAGTCCGGGGGCAAATATGGACACGAGACGCAGCGTGGACCATACAATGGTCAAGGAGAAAAACCCAGGAGACCCACAGAGGCCGATACCGTTCCCACTACACTCTCACCATCTGGGGATGGTATTAATCCTTTAGAAAGGCAGTGTATGCTTAATCCACACCAAAAAAAAATTGAAGTTGGATTTATAATTTTAAAATTAACAGATATTTTCCCATAAATGTTATTTGCTTACCTGTTCCACGCTAAGATGAGTCTGGTTCACTCTACATCTTGAAGCTTTTCTTAATCCAGATTGTAACTAATGCCTTTTAACAAACATAATGGCCGTGGTCCAATATAATTTCCTCACCTAAATGAAGATTGCAGTAAAATATGCTTAAATATTTTCTGTATCTCCACAAAGCAAGCATCAATCAGATTATTATGTTACAGACTTTTCTTGTCATGCATTTGGGTCATATCACATTTAACCCCCCCCCTCCCATGGGACTGTGCATTGCCTTATACTGAGCGAACATGAACCCAGCGTTTGGCTGTTCAAAAAAGAAGCGCCGCTGTGCTCAGACTTTGGGTATGTGATATAAATTAAAGCTCTGGGAGATGAAAGGCAACGCTTTGCACCCAGAGGACGCTGTGTCCCTTACAGGACTGGGTACTCACAGCCTGATTTAAATCTAGCAGCCTCGGGGCGTCCGAGATCACAGTCAGAGATCAAATCAAAACAAGCCTCAGTTCCCCCATCATCAAACCGCACTTCTTCTTTACGGTGACGCTTTTGCAATGCCGTTTCTGACGACGCGTTGTTCTCCCCTCCAGTCGAGCGTAGCCACGGATACCAGTTCCGACAGCCACACTGAAACTGTGTGATCGAACCGTAAAGGCGTGTGCATGCATCTGTGGCTTCTGACTGTTTCGTCTCACCATTTAGCTTAGAAGTGAAGCAGAAGGCGTCGTAGCGCTCATCCTCCTTGTGCCTGTAGCCGTAGTTGCGGACGCCGGCCGGGGTGTCCTTGCGGCCACACTGGTCTCTGGGATTGGAGATGGGATACTGGACCGAGCCGTCCTCCAGCCATCCAGCATTACACCAGTCCAGACCTTCCAACCAGGCCTGATGAGAAGCACAATGTGGGCCAGTGGGCCAAAGTGAAGGATTAAAGACATTAGAACCAATGGAGGGGATAGGATTTATTACCTCTGTCATAACTCCATTAGTCTTACACTTAAATGCCTGAGGCTTTTTTTTTTTTTTTTTTTGGATTCAGTGGGAGAACCTGCAATAAAATGTTTCACATGACTCAGACTTTATACAGCTGTAAAAAAAAAGGAAGAAAAAAACTGCCAAACACTTTTGTACCTTTAGACAATTAGATCTGAAGGCACAACGTCAAGGAGACAATTCACTGATTTTAGGATCTAGTTTATTTTTCTCCATACAAGTGTGACGTTTACATCTGACTGACCCTGGTGACAAAGTTCAATGTAGACATAAAACTTGAGTTTGGCCTTTCTTGGTTGACCCTGTAGTTGAGCTAGAAGCCCTAATTTTGTAAATTAACACCATTTCGCTGTCGCTTTTTAAAATTGAGTGGTGAGAGGTTAAATTCTGCAGATAAATGTTCTCCAGGGTTAAAACAAGGCTGTATTTTTATTTGATACACATGCCAAATTGAATGCGAATTCACCATTTTCCAGGTTTAGATGGGTTTGCGTAAGAAAAAAGACAAAAAAAATAACATTTATATTTCCAGACTTTATTCCCTGTACCTTTATCGAAATGCTGTCCTTCCTTCCTTGCAATTTCAAGATGACGGGATTTAAACAGACCAAAGCCTTGTACGGCAGACCCACAATCCTTGCAAGGTAAAAAAAAAGAGAGACGTAAAACACGACAGACGCTACAGGTAACTATGAGTTAACTGTGACGCCAAAGATGGGTTTTGTTCTAGATGTTAATCCATTTCCTCAGCATGTGGGCGACAATACAAACTCCACATGAACGCCGACAGAACCTGCAAGGTGCAGTGGGCACCACAGTCTTGCTACATGTTGTTAGATTGCTCCGGTGGGACGATTGGTGTGCAGATGGAAGCACCATGTAGTGTCAGTCAAATATCTCACTGCGTCCTTCAGCGATAGACATAATGTACGTCTCTCACACAGGACTGTGACAAATTTATCCTCACACTTGACACTTTCATGGAAGAGTTTCTGAATAAAAATAAGAGGAAAAAATAGATAAGGCAAAGAGTTTTCGTCCAATACTGAGCCAAAGATAACATGCACATGGAAGGACGGTCCCGATGCGCAGGGGTTTTGTCAGGCGACGATATGAAGGCTGATCTGACCAGCTTGTGTCAAGAACAGAACACTCAAGCTGGCCATCATCTCCGCTCCAGAGCACACATGAGTGACAAAGACGTGCTTTTTGAGGATAAAATCTCAAAGAAAGCGCTGCATCTTTGATCTACCAGGCTGTCCAGACATCACAGCAAACCCCGAAGACTTCCTCAGATACGTGTCTTCCTGTTCTTCATGAACGCATGTGAAATGCTTAGCAAAGAGCACAGGGGTTGCCATCTTTTCACGTCAGACTAGTCTGGAAATTTCTGGCTGAAAATGTGTACAGACTAAGGCAGAAATACATGCCATCAGTTCTCTTTTGATAGAAGATGTGCTGACTTCTGTAGCTTTTTAAGTCTTAGCTGTCAATTAGTTTGTGCTTCCTTGTTTTTACATTTCTATTTTACTGTGCATAACTACCCCCCTAAATGCTATGCACATGTTGACTATCTATAAACTGTGGTCATTTTTCTTCAGGCATTTATTTGTTCGACGTTGGCGATCTACTGTAGACACATTAAGTTTGAAAACAGCCCTGGGAGTCAATGTTCAGACCTACGTGTGAGGAGAGGTTAACTGATTTTGCTCTCCTCAGCGTGATGAAATGGCAAGGAAAAAAGGACAGCATTTCAATAAAGGGATAGGGAATAAAGTCTGAAAAATCAGTTAGATCCCTTGCAGAACGGCTTGCAGAGGGATTTAAATGGGCTGTAATTTGTATTTTCCAGGCATATGGTGCCATTTCATAGCACAATGGAGTAAGTATGTCATTATATTTAAAAAAAGCTGTAGTGGAAGAGTCCTGCTTTAGGTTACTGATAAGCCAAGATCCTGGCGAACGACAACCATTGGGTAAAATCAGCAATCGCCACCCAGATCTTTGGAAGATTTAACCATTCCTATCCTCATTAGCTGCATAATAAAGTTTCTAAAAGAAAATCCCAGTTTTACTCCCTAAACACGTCCAGCTAAATTCCATACCATCCCAATCAAAAATCACTCCCAAAACAGAACAAACACCACAGTTTTTGAACTCACTTTGTGCAGCTGAGAGTGAGAGGCCAGAATGGCGTCCTGATGTTTGCAGGCGTCCTCTGCCTCGTGGTAGTTCAGCTTGTAGCGCCCGTCGCGGGGGTAGTAGGGAAAGACCACTCCTGCAGGCGACCCAAACAGAAAATGTGTTGGAGTGAAAGGCTGCCAAGATTATGAGTCTTCATTAGCTGAAAAACGTTTACAGAAGGAAAAATGTCGGCAGGAGGTCAAACCGATTCCTGACCTTCTAAGTCGAGGTTGACGAATCCCGTATCGTCCTCCATGTCGTTAGTGACCTCACACTCGTAGCGCCCGTAGTCCTCCAGGGTGACATTTTGGATGATCACCGAGGCATCACCTGGTCCTGCCCGCTCCAAGAACACTCGTCCCCGGTATGAGCCAAACACACGCTGCTGCCTGGGGGAAGCAACAAGATCAACGAGCGCAATATCCCAGCTCTTTCAGAGTGAACCCTGCTTGGCATTTATTGTTGCGTGAAAAAAAAAAAAAAAAGTGTCAGGAGTCAAAATCAGCTAGTGAAACCCTATGTCATCACTTGACGCCGTTTGAAGATTAAAAGCTTTTTCTAACTAACTAAACTAATACATGGAAATTTAGAAAGAAGGACGCTGAATTTACTTTCCGAGAGCAACGAAGACGTCCTCGAACTGCAGGGCATCTGTCACTTTGGTCCATTTGATCCGGATGCGAGCGGGGTCTGTGTTCTCCGGCTCATGATGAAATCTGCAGGGCAGCGTGATGGAGCCACCCCGATGTGTCACCACCTTACCTGGGGCTGTCTGCACAATCACAGCTCCAGTCTCATCCTCTGGGGGTGGGGGGAGAAAGAAGACGAAGCGTAAACAAACAGCATTTAAAATGAAATATATGCATTTATGTAGATTCTTTTAGGCTTTTTTTTTTTGACGCAGAACTGCTATCTGAAGCATTTCTGATTATCAGTTCAAATGACCTTTGATACTTTTATGCACATCACTCACATTTTAAAAGTACCGTATGTTTGTGGGGGCATCATGTAACTCCCCACTTCCTCCCTCCCCCGAATTAGAGCTGCACAATATATCACAAACACATCCCCATCGCAGCATGCCCATCCTCCTGCATCGATTTGTTGTCATGTTATCCTCTCTAGGAAGTTGCCAAAACTCTTACACAACATGAGTCACCGAAACGGCCCAGTGACTGTACCTTGAACCTTATAGCAGGCGAGTATAATTATTCCTTTTGGCAGATGTTTACTTGACTTGTGGCATAAACATATAAATGTTTAATTCAGAGCTGCAAAAAGGTTTTTTTTGCTGGATGACACCCGGATAACGGCACCCACAATTATCCATGCCACCCAGCAATTAGACCCTTCCTGCTTGTTGTTCTTCTCAAACTTGTGTGTCCGCCATGAAAGTGTCAATGAGTGTTTTGAACATAAAAAGGCTCAGTTTTTTTTTGTTTTTTTTTTTTATTAGAGCATAAGAGAACTTTGTGTTGCTTTGTCTTTATGGTTAGCAAATACATTATGCTTCAAAAATGGGAAGTTTGAAACATTTTCAAGAGATGAAAGCATAACTAAGTCGACTTCGTTCAGAGGTTGTTAAACCTGAACAGGCCTTTTTTGGAATTGTAAAAGTTTTGGAAAATGTTGCGAATGTTGAGCGAATACGACGAGCTCAAATCAGACTTGCAGCTGTCAGACACGTGAAGGCATCATTACCGAGCACGTGCACCACTCGTCTCCTGGGCTCCATCAGATCCTCGGGCGACACAGAGAGGGCAGAAGTCAGGATGAAGATGACAAAGAACATTTCACCAAAGACCTGAAGCTGACGTTGCTTTGAGGACTGCGAAAGAAGAGCACATTAAAAATCAGCATCACAGGCTTATCTAAGGAGGAAAAACCCCTTAAGCAGACCTAAAAAGAGTTAAGCTGCGGGATATGTCACAGAAGCATTTATTAAAGATATAAATGCTCTGAAAAACATAGTCTGTGGTTGAACCTTTGCGTTAATGCTGAAACTCTTTGAAAGACTTAAAAAAAGAACCGACTATGTGTACGGAGGGAAAAGTGAGAGCAGACAGCAGATCACTCTGGCCTTCTCGAGGTACGGGATTAGAGGATTAGTTGTTTTAACTGTGTTTGGTTTTAAACAGAGCTTTGCTTAAAAAAAAAAGAAAGAAAGAAGACAAGAATTTTACCTTGCCACCCTTTATAACAGATGCCAGGGAGAACTGGAAATCTCTAAAACGTTTGGGCATAAAAACAACTCGTCCCTTTAATTTCCAATTAGAAAGCAAACGATCAACTGGGCATCTGCACCAGCGCATATGAACCCAGAAATACACAAACGGCAGACACTGATAACTCATTTATGGAATAAAGAAAATTCTGTAGAAAAGCTAAATGCATCTCATATTTTAGTAGATTGCAGACCCAACTTCAGCAACAATAACTTCAAATTGATGTTTTCCAAAGGAATTTTTCAATATTTCACATTGCTGTGAAGAAATTTGGAAAATTGGAATTAGGGTCAGATGGAGGGGTTGGAACTAGGATTGGAATTATGTTTGGATGAGGTTTGGAATAAGGGTTGGATTTAGTGTTGGGATGAGTATTAGGCTTATAAAGTGTGTTATAAGGTTGGAATTAGGGGGTTCCAACCATTATTGCAACCCGCTTGAGTTCTTTGCAGGGATGCAAAAAAAGGAAACAGCTTTAAGCGTCTTCCTGTTGAGAAAATAACTTTCCTGTTGTCGTTAGGTGGACAGATTGTGTAGAAAATCCTTTCTAGTCTCATGTAAAGTGGTGGTTACTTATCTAAGATCTTTCATTCTTTACATTTTGTTAAACCACATCTGCTTGCTTCATGACAGCAACCAACCAAAGCCTTTTTCTTTTTTTTTTTTTTTTTTTAACTGGCAGCTATTTTCCTTCTTAAATCCAATGAATGGACAAAGATGCTTTGGCTCTCACACACAACCCATTTTCTTTGGCTTTATGTTTTTGTTTAATAAATAATGATTATTTAATAAATAAAGATTGTTTTATAATCTGGTGAAGACCAGCTCTTGTTTTACATGAATGAAGATGCATTTTCTTTTTATTGTTGATTATAACTGCATGTTGTTGTTTTTCCCCACAAAATTACACCTGTCTTTTACTTTAATAATGCGTTCTATCAAGAAAGGGAACAACGAGACTGCTTTGCAGTAAACGTCTTTTAGTTAAACGGGTGCTTTCAGCTCATTTTACTAAAACGCTCTCTACCTGTCATTGCTTTGGATGCACAGAGCTCTGCAGTTTGCAGACCAGTGTAGGGCTTGACTCAGCACATAAACCCAGTGAAGGTGCTGCATCAGATTAATCTATTAATTCTTGCATGGGAGAGAGGGGCATTCTGCGAAACACAACACGCTCAGGTCCATTGTTTGGATTCTCATGCAGGTCCCGAGGGGATAAATTCATCACCACAACAAAAGTAGTGCCAAGTGGCTCCAGTGCAACTGACTGTTTTTCTCCCTTACCGAAGCGCTTCTGCGGCGTATGAAGACTTAACTTGGCCCGAGGCCTCAGTGGCAAATGTACTAAATCTGCCGTTTTGCATGCACCTTGCACATTGCAAACAGCCCTGCAGCATCATTCCTCTTGAGATTATTCCAGAGATCATCCTAGCAGTCGTACAGTCATGCAGTGCGCAGAGCTGCAGAGCTCAGCCGTTCTTACAGAGCACAGAAGTCATTTTCAACTTACCATGGCTGTCAACCCGATTTAAGGCAGACGTTCTGTCGCTCGAGTCCTCATTCGGGTTAAATGTTGTTCTGCTGCTGCAGCACTCGCCTCTCTCCCTCCCTCCATCGCTGCTCCCTCACACTGCAGGGGGAACCACCAGCGTTTGTGGGTCCCGCAGTGCTTCAGTGACGCAGCACATTATTTGTTTGGGTCTATGTGGAAACATAGCAGAAGATCTGCCACAGGAAAACAGTCGCTTTGTTGGGTTTGTGTCAAGCTGTTTTCATTGAAGGCGTTGTCTAGTAGTTTTTGGACTAATAAAATTTACATAATCAGATGTACATGACTGAGGAAGAGCAATAACAAACAGGCTTCAGATCACTGTTTTTTGTTTTGTTTGTTTGTTTTCTTTTCTTTTCTTTTCTTAGATAATACAGAGTTTGGTCATTTCTCAAAGAGCAAAGACTAATTGCAAAAATTCCAAAACAAATAGTGAATTGTTCCTGTTGAAAGATATATAGAGTAAGTTTAAATTTTGTTCAGACAATCTCTTTTTATCATTCATGTTTTATGATTATTGTCTTATGCCTTCATCACATGTTACTTTGAATATTTCCGGTATTATGAAACAAGCTTCTATAAGTGTGGCGCTTTTGCTTATGATCTTGTCATTTTGTCGTTGGATACAAATTCTTATACTGCTTCAGAGAAGAAGCATATCTGTTCATGGTTCTCTAAAGAGCTGACATATTTCCTGGGCTACATCGCACCTGCATTGAAATTTCAACACTAAAAACTCTCTAAGACACGTTATATGCATAATGTCCCGAAAGTAAATCCGTTTTCCATGCGATGCGATGAAAAAGTCTCTTGAGATGATTGCAGCTGGCAAAGTGAAGAGACACAAAATCCACCTAACAGTTGCATGCAGATAAACTTTTTCAAAATTAAACCGTTCTGGTGGTTCTTTACAGCTGAGGTCTAATCTGACTAGGAGCTTCTCACAAAGCTGGGAACAGGACCTGCCAAAAGTGATTGGCAGCCGTTTCTTTCCATGCCATCATGTTGCTTCTCCCTCTCTGAGGGATAGCAGATCCATCAATATGAGATGCAAACAAAGCAAAACTTTCACAGCGAAGTGTTGCTTCATGAATGTGAGCCAAAAAATAGACTCGAGTCCAAAGCCATAAGCATGCAGTGGTTATCATTGAACAAGGTACGTACCTTTTCTCAAGTCAAGTTTACAGCCGACATACCAAAAAAAAAAGAAATATCTTGTGCGATTATTCAAGCCAATAATTTTAAGGCATGTTTTTGTTTGAGTACAATTAAAAGCATTGATTTTGTCATGTAAATCAGAGTGGAGGCAATTTTCTTATATAAAATGCTTTTTTTTTAAAAACTGAGAATTACTACCATAAATTTCCAAATGTGTTTTTTTTTTAGGATTATTTTACCATGTGTATTTAAATCCACCTGTGTCTCTTGTTCCTTGTCTAGTCTGGACCCGACTGTCGCTATCAGTGTGTGAGTTTGCCTCTACTCACCTGTGCTGCCCGGATTTGTGTGTATTTTGTCATTAAATCATAATTTTCTCTACATAACCTGGGTCTTACTGTGTTTACCTCACCGCAGAAATGGTCTGAATATCAACGATTGCATCTTCAAGCAGTTAATGTCGTCATATAATGTCCAGAGCATGCTGACCATTACAAAAGCCTGCCCTTTCACTGGCCTAAAACTGAAAAAAAAAACATTTGCATTTTATTGTAGAAGTACTGAACATGCTAAAACTTCAGTCATCTGTCAGTTGCATTGATGTGCTTTTCTATCAATAAACACCTGTCAAAGTAAAGAGAACTACTTATTATTCGCTGAAGTATATCTTCCAACTATCAGATAGATGATCAAATCTATGCTTCCCTGCAAGTTTTCCAAAAAAGGCAATTTCCCATTTCCGAACATGAAGTTCGGAAATGGGAAATTCTGGGACGTTTCTTACCTAATCAAGATGCATATGAAACATTGAAAATAAAAGAAATCTCATTCTCAAATATGAAATAAAGCCACAATGTCCCTTTTACTAAGACATTTTGTCTGAGTGATGCATTTCTCTAGTTTTTTTTTTTTTTTTTTCAAGCATGAGCACAACTCTAAGTTACAATAAACGTGGGAGGCATGTGTCGTAACAGTCCCCCCGGCGCTCTGCACACAGGCTATTAGCCCTGGACAAAGCCATCCGTGGTTTAATTCCTGAACTCCAGACCTTTAACACATGCCTTCTCTCATCTCTCGCTGGCCTGTTTCCTGACTGAAGCACTGGTGATAAAGGCCACTAGTGTCAAGAAAAGTTAGTCCAATTATTGTTTCCCTTTCTGGAGAATGTTCAGGAAGACTGAAAACGGCTGTGCGGCCTCTTCAACCCAAATGCTGGGCTTGTGCTGTTGAGCTGGACGCTGGGTGGTGTCAAAGAAACATTTGGCCAACCACTCAGTTTGTTTGGGTTATGGATGATTTGAGAAAGTTTCATGTCGTTTTTCACAGGCTTGTGGTCTCGTGTGACGTCATGACAAAGACGTCAGACATTCGTGAACATCTTCCACTGGATGGAATAACAAAAGATGAGACGATCCAAATGGGTTTCTTCTAACCAAGCAGTTTTTTTTTGTTGTTGTTTTTTTTTAGTTTAATATAGAAACATCGCACAACCAACCTGTAAAAGGGCTTTGATAATGTGATGGCAAAGTAAGGAGAACAAAACAATCATGGTCAGTGCTAAAATAATTTTTTTTATACAGTGAATCTGTGGTATTCATGGGGATTAGGGACCACAACTGGGTGCAAATAGCTAAAAGCTAAAATATATTAAAAGCTTGAGACATTGCTTTAAAAATGCTTATTGCTGCCTATTTTAGTGGTTAAAATAGGCTTAAACATACCGGTGGAGGTAAAAGCTGATATCTACATTCTTCTTAAGCTCTGCTCTTGGGGGTACAGCGAATCAGAGGCAAGGAAAATGAATGGTTACATCTTTTGTTCAATAATATTTTCTACCAAATTCTGATAAAAAAAAATAAAAATTAAAAAAATGTTGTACCCTTTAAATAACAAAGTGCCAAAAGAGCCACTAATAGAGCTGACAACAAGGGTCAACTGCTTGGAAGGAAAACATAGCAGGTGAATGGACTAAAAGATGAGATTTTCTTCAGGAGCCAGTTATATTTAAAATATATATGTATATACGATGCAAAATAAAAGGTCAGAAAATTTAAGGATATTGCATTCAAACTTGTCTTTCTAACTAAATAACAGCCATATTGTCTACTTCATTCTCAAAAAAGGAGACACAAAAAGACATCGGAGCGGAGACAAAGAGAAGGTATTGTACTTAGAAGATTAAAACATACATACAGTAGGTCTTGTTTTCGTTTATGTTCAGATCTTGTGCCCAGCGTTTGTCCCGATTGTGTAGCTATAACTATATACTTGATACTCCTGTTATGCCGGAGTCGAAAATGTTGAGCTGCATTTTTCACGGCCACAGCGCCACAGATCTTCAGGGCCTCCTGCACAGCCGAGCAGACATCTGCAGCTGAGATCCCCCATGACTCTCATCATGAGATTATAGAGCTGTTTTGGAGAGGCCATATTTTGATTTAAAGCCTCCGTCACATGAACATAATGCAGTCGTACAAGCAGGAGAGCGGGCACACTTCAGCACGTAAAAAAAGCTGCTGAGGGAGAGCAAACTGCACAAGTCTGCTTATTACTCAGCAAACCGCCAAAGGTAATTAATTAGCAGTCGGTCATGGAGCATGGATGAAAAGAAGGGTTACACTGCCGCGCTCAGAAGAAAACGCTGTAAGCAGTCATCAGATGAAAAGTATTTGGCAATTGTAATTGGTACATTATCATAAACACTTTTTATAAGTTTAGAAGAACCACGGTTGTCATACATCAACAATGCGTTATCTTATTAAGGGGGGGGGGATTTTTTTAGAATGTGCCATTGCATTTCATGCAATTGCAAACACATTTGATGCCTTTGTCAAACAGAATGGTGAGAACTGAAACAGACCACTTATTGTGCCACCCACATACAACTGCTGCATCCAGCGTCAGAAAGCAAACAAAGACGATCGCAAAACCAAAGAGAAAAGATGAAACGCTGGCAATCTGGGCACCAAGAATCAGACAGGGGAGAAAAAGAAAAAGAAAACAAAGAAAGAAGCTATCCTGTTGTTCCTACTTAAGCTCTATAAGAAAAGCTTTCAATCCAAAGCTGAAGACAGACAACAGATGAGAGTAGAATCTGAGAAAGTTAGAAGCGCTGCTCTTGGCAAATGCATTAAACTCCGAAGATCGTGTCGCCATGTCCTTGTCATTGTCATTTATCTTTTTAAATAGTTTTTGGGCCGACATATTTAATTTTGGGACCAATTTATCATTTGAGTGACGTGTGCATTCAGCCTGTCTGTCTGTGCTGTGCAAACATGTACAAATCTCAGTTAAGATATTTGTTTGCAAACGTCAGTTTTGGACTGCAGGCGTGTGAAGAACAGAAATGATCACACACGTCTGCGAAATATGACCAGATAAATTCACATTTAAAGAAACAGATTAAAAT
>NW_015112929.1:0-13700 GCF_001443285.1 Poecilia latipinna | reverse complement strand
GCTCTGGGTGAAAGGGCAGTCATCCATGTTTTTGAGTTAAAAATGTTTCAAGTTGACAGGAAATTTGAAAATATCATTTGATAGTTAGGCATTTATGGAAGAGTTGAAGATTAACACCTAAACACCATCTATAATGTGTCGTAAAAAGCCAGTCATTAAAAAGAAACTAATAAATTAACAATGCTAAGCCTGGTGGGGGCACCAGCAAAGCCTGGTGGCCCGCCAGGCTTACAATACACTGAAGGAAACCCAGGTTTAAGGAATCTCTGCTGGCTCCACAGTCAGTCGTTACAGAGTTAATCTCTGTGTATGTGCAGAGCAGAAGAGATGCGACTGAAGTTAAATTGAGTTAACCATTCTGCCCCCACCAGTATGAAGCTGGCAACGTTTGGAAGAGACTGAATATAATTGAAAATACTTTTCATATGCCTCTTTTAAACAACTGAAAGTCGTTAAAAGGTAAGGATGATGCCATTCTTCACTGTAAGCTCTTCCATGGTCTCCCCATATCTTTTGGATATCTGTTGTTTTCACTGGGTGAAATATTGATTTCTTTTCCATTCAACAGCAGTAGCTGGAAACCTATTGTGTCTTCTCAGCCTTAAAGGATATCACAAAAACACACGATATCGCCTATGAGCACTTGGATTAATGCACAGGGTGGCGATAGTGCCGAGAAGCAGAGGAAGTGAGACAACTTGGTCATCACACACCTGCTTACCTCTCCGGGTTCACACACTGGTGATAAACATTTAACACAGCAAGCCTTCAAATACAGAGCTGAGCAAATCAGTTAACCTTTGCAGCAAAATGCGCTGCAGTCAACAAAGCACTTCATAATTCACCCAAAGGTGACTCGTGTTGACATAATAACAATGACAAATGTTGGCACCAAGGAAAGCTGCTGGGGCTGCGATAGTTTCAGTGAGCTAAAAACAATAATTTAACAGGTAGCCTCTATACAGCACATATGTGTCTTTCACTTCCCCACAACTCGGTTTAATGGTCATTTGAACATTAAAATGACATAAAACAAAAAGACACAATAGGCCTATATTAAAGGAGGGGAGTGTTATGCATATTCTAGGCATATGCTGTTATTTCATCCCACAATCAAGCCATCGGCTACCTTCAGTTGTTTTGAAAGAGATTTTCCAGATGAAGTCTGCAGGAGACAGAAGACTCCTGAAGGACACTATTTCAAGAAGAAGTAGCATCCTTTTACTGTGCGACACCAAGACACGCGTGTGTACTGTTGGATTCGCAGGCGTTGCCATGGAGAAAGCTGTCGTGTAGGTGTTTCGACCAGGTCAGCTCTAAGCCGTAGCTTGTAATGACTCGGCATCCAAACACGGAGCATTCCATGCATCACCACTCAGCAAGCAGCTGACAGCCATTCTCCCCAGCAGTTTGCCATCTTTATTTCTCCATCATCAAACTTGTATCTCCATTAGTCACTGAAAGAAACCTTTGCTATAGCACACAGAGATGACACAGAGATTTCTTCATTTTCAGTCGGATTTGCTCATCTTCCTTGATCTCTAAACTTATGCATCATTTTGCGAACCGATTTGAGGTACACAAACATCAAAAGGCAAAAAAAAAAAAAAAAAAGATTTTGAGCAAAATAATCTTTTATTTTGGAATTTTCAAGTATGACATTTGTGATAAAAAGCTCTTTATGAACCTTGACATAAGTGATTATCTCCAAAGGTCAGTGGGAATTCAGATTTATTTTTCCTTGTACTTGGTATCTTTCTCCTCGCTGTTTGGCAAACCAGTCTGCCCAGGAAAGGGGGCAATTTTTAGAAAGAAATAGGGGTTACTGTGAACCCGCATGGCCACCAGGACGGGGACGGCTGCGTAGAGCAGATTAGCTCCCAGGACTGTCCAGAAAGCATCGTTCGGGATACGAAATGGAGTTGTGGTGCGAGAATGGAGAGACCCCCCGATGTGGGACCACTGGCACTGAAAGAAGATAAAATAAGGTAAAGAGCTGCACCTGAGGGAAATGAAACAAACAAATTTGATTCCATTCGGATCTGTTTTGTTCTCTTTGCAGACCGATGGCAGGTGAATGCACGCCTCCCTTTTTGTCATACATTTCCCAGGGGGAATGTCTTGAATGTTTTTTCTCCCTAACCAGAAAGATTAACCACTGCGGGGGAGGTGTTCAGACTAAACAAGCTGGCTGTTTGGAAGACAGGGAGGATGCAATCTGCAACCAGCATGTGCAAGTAAAACAAGCTTTAGTCAAGGATATCCTCTTAATTCAGATCAATACTGGGACTTCATTATAGAGAATATGCTTTAAATGATAAATATGGTTCATGTTCTGTCTACAGAAGGAGAATGTTTTGGGTGACATTGTTTCACTGGCACACCAGCAGGTCCTGTGGATATTTGACGCAGCAAAACGAATTGCCAGTACAACCCAATTGAGCGTGCGACAATTCCATCATTAATCATGCATTCAGAGCCGTTCACACTTATTGTGAACGTCCGCCATTATGGTTTTACCTGGATCATGGCGCCAGCAAAGAACGTTGTCCAGTCTGACATCCACGTACACCCAGGCTTGAGGAGGCCGTAGACAAACGCGCCCAGCAGAGGCAGCCCGTAGAAGAACAAATGCAGCATCTAGGAAAACAAATACAAACTGTTTTTTGTTTTTTTTTGTCATATAATCTGAAGGTTGTCATAGTTATGCCCTTTCCGTTATTCCTCTCTGATGGTTCTATGTTTTTACTCTGATCTATGGCTAACGCCAAAATGTTGATTTCACTGTGTGCTAAAGTTTGCGACTCATCACTGTTGTTCTGGGCCGTTGCCAGAGATTTCACCTCTGGATAAAGAGGAAGGTGCCGAGCCAAAGAAAACAGACTCCATCAATGTCGTTCTGTGTTGTTGTTTAGTGCCAGCCAACACTTCAGCAGAGTATTAACACAGTGAATCCCTTTCCTCTCCTGGCAAACACTTCACCTACACTCTCACTGAATACAGAGCACAGCAGGCTTAAGCTCGAAATCCGGACACCGTCCGATCATTTACTTGATTTCATGTCATTTGATAGGAATATATACCAGATACCATTAAAGTGATGGTTGCATATATTATTACTTATGGACATTTCTATCTCATTCCACTGCAAGGTTTTTCCCACATAAGCCTATTATAAGTTAGACAAGAAATGGAAATAGGATGGTGTTTACTTCAAATCTTTCTATGTCAATCAGCTTCTGATAGGACAAGAAAATTGTCTAATTGTCTGCAAATCGGTGTAACATGTAATAAAGTAGCACTTACGCCACCATCATACTTTTTTGGGTCTTAAACTGCTTCACTTTGACTGGAAACATATTACATATGATGTTCTCAATACATGTTTCAACCTCTATCTCTTTTGTAAATAATCATTGGCTTATGTGTAAATAGCAAGCCAAAAGCAAATACAAAACAACAATATTCAGTGTCAAAACAACAATATTCAGTGTCAAAACAACAATATTCACATAAACAGTTATGAGGATCTTTAGCAATGGAATATTGTTAATCTGACGACCAACAGATTAGTTGGTCATCTTCAGGTACCAACTAATCTGGATTTACTCAAAATGAAGGTACATGTAAGATATTAACTACTAAGAGTCTTTAAAGAGAACCTCACTTTAAAATTTCTGAACTATCTTTGAAGTATAAAGTAGATAACTTTCAGGGTATCGACAGTAACATGCAGGCGATTGACAGATTGTAATCTTTGACATCACTTCAGCCCTATTCAGGATGTAACATTGTGTCCTCAAATTTAATTTATCAAGTATAGAGTTCAAAAACATGACAAAGAACAATCGGAAGTGAGATAAAATGACCAAATGGGAACACTGATCATCATCTTGGAAGCGATCATAAAGTCAGTGCAGCGGTATCTTTTGTTCCTTCTCCAGCTCTCCACTCTCCGAAACCCCCAGTCTGCAAACTCAGCAGAAATGACTCCTTCTGTACAAGGGTCACTGCAGAAACTTTCTTAACCTTCAGTCAAAAACGTCTGGCGCATGAAAGCCACTTTGCCACTTTATAAAAACCCCCCAAATTACAGCAGTAAATGGTTTCTTTTCATTGCCGGCCTGAGGTCCAGATGAATTCTAATGAGTTCAGCTCAAAGCCTAAAAGCCAATCATGTATGCCCTTCAGTCTTTTGTTGAAATGTCTTTGTTATTGCAGCCACGTTAATCTATTAAATATCCTTCATCATCGGTGAATGCAGCGGCTGGCGGGTTTTGAAGAAGTTTAACAATGTGCAACAAGCCTAACTTCATTTTGTTTCTTTCATCCTTTAAATACAATTATAAATCAGGCGCTGATGATTTAGGCACGCAGATCTGCAAACACAGATAACCAAGACATAATTTCACTTGCTGAACACACACACACACACACACACACACACACACCATTCTCCCACCCAGGGAGATGTTGATGGGAGGCTTTGGAAAGGGGGGGGGATTAGCTTATCAAGTCCCCGCCGTGCGGTTTGATCAATGATTGCAATTGTGCCCGAACTGCAGCTGCAGCAATGTCTTTGGATAACCTATTGACAAAACAGCGCTCACTAAACAAAACAAACAGAACCCAAATGAGCGAGGGGTCAGAGGAAGAAAAGCAAGCCCGAAAGGGGACCAACTGCCAGTCAGAGTATAATCTGTTATCCATCTTAAGTAAATGAAAGAGCGACAATGATGCGTTGGCCTTTGGACCCTTCTTCATCTGGGCTTTAATGATGAAAAATGGCCTCGTGTTCAGGTGCCAGCTCAGCCAGCAGATGGGATCGGGGCGAGTTTCCAGCATGCTCAGAGTGAAACCTATGAAAAAGGCCTTTCATGTGGCTCGTTGCGCGAAACAGGACAGAGAAGAGACTTCAGACACTACAGCAGCAGCATGGGGAGGCTGAGAGAAAAATACCCACCATCACCTTGGGATAGCCCACGGGATCCTTCAGGTAGGGTTCGTACTGACTCAGGTACACAGAGCAGGCTTCAAGTGGGGAGTCCAGAGCCACCTGCAGGTAGACAATGTAATTACAGTGTCAATAAGAATAAGAATAAGAATAATTAAAAAAAAAAAAACACCAAAAATCTGCATCTACTGGAGCGTAACTTTTAATGGATTCTTTATCTTGTCACAACAGATGTCTTGATATATGTAATTATCAACTATGTAAACTAAATTTTAGAGTAACACACTGTATGAGTAATAAAACTTCCATTTTGGTAAATCATGCAGTTATTGGTGTGAGACAAAAAAAAAGTCAGTTTTCATGCGTTTATACACAGATATATTGACAGTAAAAAGCTTTTGCGAATAAGATGGAGTGACGTTCAGTTTTACAGTACAAATATTTATTACAAAGCATGTGCAGTCTCTCTTCTATTCTTTTAGAAAGCCCAAAATATATTGATAAAAATATAATTTCACATATTGACATTTTTTCATTTTAAAGCTAGGGTATGTGACTTTTATAAAATAAAACATGTGTTTAAAACATTTGTTAAAACTGTCACTGTGTCGTGGCGATATTGAATGAGGCAGATCATCAGTGAAAAAATTGAGCTCTTCTGCCATCTCCCAGTGCTCCCAGTGCTAAGTACAGAAATACACAGTTCGGTCAGAAACAACGAATCAGAACCAGGAAGAGGGTTTTGGGCATAGTTAATCATCTTCCCCTTTGCTCTCTGCTATGCTACAGTTGGTTCCCATCAGCAGAGCCTGACAAGAATGCTAATGCTAGTTAGCATGGGCACCGATGATACCACATTTAAGTTTTCTTGGAACGGTAAGTTGTTTCTGCACTGTTTGCACATTGAGCGAGCTTGATTGACAGCGCTAAAACCTTCCTCCTGGCTCTGATTGGTTGTTTTTGACCAGGAGCTATGTTTTTTTTTTTTATTTCAAATAGCAATAGTAGCACTAGG
Source organism: Poecilia latipinna (assembly GCF_001443285.1). Lineage (NCBI taxonomy): Eukaryota > Metazoa > Chordata > Actinopteri > Cyprinodontiformes > Poeciliidae > Poecilia > Poecilia latipinna. The sequence goes on along the minus strand of NW_015112929.1, from coordinate 7,731 downwards.
TGGAGGTGGAGGAGCTAGATTTTTTTTTTTTTTTTGTTCATTTGTGTAAGTAGTTGCATTGTCTCTCTGTAAATGCTGACCCAATTTGAAAACTGTCTGACTTCCAAAATTCTTCCTTGAACTCTGGTAATAGCAGTAAGTAAGTGTGACGTACTCACCAAGCCTCTGAGGACGGTGAAAGCCATGGCAGCCAACAGGAGCACCACCAGGATCAGGTCCAAGGGACGCCAGATTAGCTTCATGGTCTGAACGTGTTGGGCCTATGAGCAGGCGTGAAACAAGGGCAGAGCACAGAGCGGCTTAGCCCTGGCTGATGTTTGGTCATACTTTCAACTTTACATGCAACATTTTACCACTCAAGCGTAAAAGTTTACTCTTTAAATCTGAAGCTGAATTGGATCTAGTGACATGACAACGGACCAGAACATTCCAGTAAATGCACGCTTGTGCTTTGGATTTATTTCAGACAGGCTGTTCATGCAAGAAGTTCATCAAATGTTTCATAGCTGAAAGTGAGGATGTTACAAAAAGCATCTCACCGCAGCTATTGTTGCCAAAACACGAGCTTTTACAGAGCAATGTAAAAGCTCGTGTTTTTACAGTCGGAATGCAGTTTTGTTGATATCCTTTGGTTAATAGAGTAAAAAGCTGGTTGATCATTGGCATTAACCAGCAATTAAAACTATTAAACTTCTACTTCCAAAGATAAATAAATAAAAAAAATAAGATTAGACATTAATACTTGAACACTTGTTTTGGGTAAAAGTGAATATTTAAAAGGGCGTCTTCACTTATTAACAAGACTGCTAACATCTCACACCAACTCAACTCTCAGTTTTCAGATTCAAGTCAAGTCAATGCGATGTGAATTCACGCTATCACGTTGCCACTGTGTGTATAAAATACAGCAACTGACTTGTCATACGGCGGGCATGAGTCCCCATCACAGAGAAAGGACGGTAAAGTTTATCAGGCTGATCAAACAGCATAAACACTGTATCCATAAAGCTCTTCAGAATCACATCGAAGGTCAAATCACTAATGCATCAGACTCACATTGTATCCACCGATAAGCGGCCTGTCCTTGGGCCGAGTGAACAGGGTGACGGCTCCCAGCACGGGCATCAAAAGAAAGAGAAAATTGAGCCAGAAGGCTGGACGAACCTCCGACCCGTATTTACCTGCCAGAAGCACACATCTATCAGCTTGTACTTAGCATTTCAAGGGCTGCAAACATATCCACGTAGCCCAATTATTGAACTTCCTGATAAAGATAAAAACTAAAAAAATAAAAAAAATCTCTCAAACATGCGGCGCAGCCTGCCTTGGATTGCACAACAGACCGCAGAGCACATTGCCAGCAGAGGAGTTTGATCTTGTGACACTTGTGCATATGCAGTTAGAAATGCCAAGAACAGATGCTTCAAGTTGGTTTCGTGCTTTGTTCTGCAGGATGCTTGCCCGTGCTTTGTTTTGCCGCCTGAACTGTGACGCTGATGGTACATGGCGGGGCAGATGTTTGCTTGATTAAAGCTGGGACTGGTGGGAGACAGGATAGAATATTAGCCTCACCTGCTACTATTCCGGTAATAAACACACTCATGTTAGCGCACAAGGAGCCGGCCCAGAACAGGCCCAGGGTACGATAGGCTCTCCTGTGGAAGAAACAAACAAACAAACAAACAAAACAAAAAAAAAGATGCATGCTTTTTAATGATCTTCAATTATATTTACAGAAACAATTTAAAAGACTGAAGGCGGCGCTTTGCTAAACTGAATTCAACATGTGACTTGAATGTATTACAAGGCCTCATTTTACAATTTAAGGCTATATAATCAGTTTTCAGATCCAGTTACGGTAATTATCTACAATGAATCAAACTGTGTCGAACTTGCAGATAATAACAAAGATTTTCTACAAAGTTTTCAGACAAGCTCGATAAAGCTAGCTCACCATTTGTTGTCTCTTTTGGCAACAAGCAGCCATTTATGTATACACTAGCCTAGAAAAGCATTGCTTCCTCTTTTTCAAATGTTTTTGTCATGTCACACTGGCAAACATCAGCTAATTTTATTAAGATTTTATGATTTCACAATAAGCAGAGCATTATTGTGAAGTGAAAGGAATAGAAGGTATTATTTGTAACTTTTTTCTTTAATCTGATATCCTTAAACAAAATCCTGCACAGCAAATTAGTTTCAGGAGACCATAATGGACCAAAACCATAAGAACAAAACTGAACTCTGGGGAATACAGCCAAGATTTTGTTTGGCAGAAAACTGTCACTGTACAACCCCAAGAACACATAGTGAAACACGTGGATGGCAGCATTATGACATGAGGATACTTTTCTTTGGCATGGATGGGAAAAGCGGTGAGAGTTTATGGAAAAATACATGTAATTCTGAAAGAAAACCTTAGACAGGCTCCAAAAGACTGGAGTGAATGTCGCCATTCCTGTAGAACAACAACCCCATAAACATACAGACAAACCCGTGGATATATTTAAAAATCAATGTCAACAGATGATTTCCATCATATCCAACTGAGCTTGAGGTATTTTGGAAAAAAAGAATGGGTAAATATTTCCGCTTCTAGATGTGCAAGGCTTGTAGAAACACTCTACAACTCTAAAAGGCATCTAATAACTGACTCAGAGGGTCTGAATATAATGTTCACTGCACTTGTTAGATTTTGATTTCAACAAATATGTCAGAAACCTTGCATCATTTCCCTCTCACTTTACAAACGTGCACCACTCTGTGCTGTTTCGTCACATAAAATTCCAACTGTAAAAACAGAAGTTCGTGATTGTAACCTGGTAAAACATGAAAAAAAGTGTATGATTGCTTTAGCAAGACGGTGTTTTGTTGTGAGGACAGGCAAAGATAAAGTGGACACAACTTGACTTGAGCTGCATTCACGAGCGCCCACCTGTCTGTTATCCTGCTGATCATCATCAGGTAGAGGATAAAGTGTGCTATTCCATCCCAGTAACACATCATGATGGCATATGAAGTCCCCAGATATGGCTCACCCTAAAACATTAATGAATATCATGGCTTAAAAATCCTGGTAAATAAATACCTAACATGGATTTCTGCTCTTTTTTTTAATTAAATTATTTCTGGTAGTGGTGTTGTTTTATGCGATTATTAACAGTAAGAAAATTCAACTTACTGTCTTCTGGTAGAAATCCATAAAGCCAGAAATTATGCCGTCATATTCCAAGGCACTGGTCAGGTCAATGACACATGTAAAACAAAACTCTGCAAAAACTGCGTTGGAAAAAGAATATTAGTTAAAGTTCCAATTCTGTTGGGGGAAAAAAAAAGACAATTATTCTTTAAAAAAAAAAAAATTTTATTCATGTTTACCACTGGGAATCAGAAAAAAAAACTATTCAGACCATCAACCTTTATCCAGCTTTTCTGTGAGCTGCTTTTGAGCTCTGAAATGTTTGCCTTCAACCAGCAAGCCATTGATTTATAGAAGAGTGTGGGGAGGTAAATTAAGTCTTGAGTGAAATGGTAGGCTGGGGGCATGTTTTAATCACACTGAGAAGCCTAGCCTCAGGTTTAACACCCAGCAGAGCTGAAAGGCCTTGTCCTGCAGGCAGAATCTAATAGAGGAGGCAACATTAAACTGTGTTACAATTCAGCTAAAGCCCTCACACCATAATCTCTGAAAAGGTAATCATTTTAAGTGCTATTTCGTATCACCTGCTTTTTTTTTTCTTTCTTTCTTCGCATGTAAAAAATAAAAATGTAAAAAATAGTTCATATTCTGTGAACGCCGCATGTTACGAAGCAGCTCTGGGATGCCACGTTGGGCTATTATGACACATTAAAGACGCGCGCCGACTGAGATGTTGACAGCCACAATAATGTGGGCTGGACCGAGTGTTTTAAATATCAGAAGATGATGTCCCTCTCAGTCCCCCTGGTTTTAATTATAAATGGCTGCTGCAGCCACTCTATTCTGTGTCCCTGCAGGACCAGAAAGTAAGAAAAACGTACCAAGAGAAACCTCAGATATGTGTAGCTCTTTTATCAGCATTCTCGCTTTTATCACTTCAAATTCTTTGACATTTGTAGCTGTATCTTCAATATTTTTAAACCCTTTTGCTGAATGTGGAATCAGTTTGTGTTATATACGTGTTTAGAAACAGCTTCTCACTTTCCACATGCACGGTCATATGGGGACAAAATCTTAACACAATGGCTAAAGACTCCCAGTCTGTGGAGGAGGGTACGGGGGGGTGGGGGGCGGGGGGGAATTGAACCAGTCATGCCATAGAAAAGTCTGATTAGACTTTGCTCTGATCCTGATCAGTATAAGCAGCTTTGAACATATCAAGCAAGATCATATTGGGTAAAATTCTTGTTTTTCACTCTGATATAGTGAGCAGTGGGTGAAGCTTCTGGAAATCCTTGAGTTCAGCTCGGTACCGAAGTGTGGAGGGTATTTAAGGTGTTCAAATCCGGAGAATTTCGAAACCCTATGTATGTGCGCAAGTGGGTTGAGAAGTGCACATGGTTGCGTTGATTACCAAAGAATAAGAAGTCTTTAGGTGGGTTGCCACGAGTGATGAGGTAGTAGAAGAGAAACACAATTACCAGCACAGCGACACCGGTCTCCAGGATCACATAAGGCCTGTGGGGGGAAAAAAACACGTGACTGGAAGTACAGCGATTCCACCATCACAGCACAATTTCTCTTCCTCGTTCTTTTTGACTGAACAGTTTCTTCCAGGGGGGGAATTGTGCTGATCTTCTCTGCGAAGCTAAATTACCGACTCGCAGGAGGCCAGATTGCACAACGTACATGCTGAGATTTGAGAGAAATACCTGGTTGTTTGGTTTTCTTTTCACGATTATCTTATTTTGCTTTGTCATGCAGTAGAATGATAGTAAAACATCAAGCACATTTACATTTCAGCTTAAGGTGCATATAGCTTTAAACCCAAATATCTTTTGTTTTTTTTTTAGCTTTATAACTTTTTAAAAGAAGAGAGCAAGGAAGAAGATCCATAATGCTAATAAAAAGCTTTTTTTTTTGCACATGCAGCAGTTTCAGAGCTTTAAAATCCCTGTGCCGTGTTTCTTATAAATATTTATGCTCAGACGAAATATTCCCTATCTATTGTTTTAAAACTACATCATGTTAATTAGTCACATCGATCTGAAAACGTATCGCCTCTGCAACGCGGTTGCCTAATGTTGCGCTAAACCAGAATTACAAGTTTGACTGTAATCATAAAGGAGCCATTAAAAAAAAAAAAAAGCTTTAATCAATCATAAGCATCAAGGAGAGGAAACACTGAGGTAAGGCTATATGTAAGTTCAACACGGCTCTCAGTGTTTACTGGTCAAACGTGCCACTGGAAAAGATTAATGTGGCCGAGATATCTCCAGGCAAGCAGAACAACAACCACAGGGAAACTCTCCACGTCTGCTCGCAGAAGGAAAACAAATGGCTCCCGCGTGGAAGGCGGGCCTCCCCGACTCGACTCGACTGTACGGGAAGATTTATGCACACTATATTGTTTGTTTGCAGAGTGTAAGAGCACAAGGCATATGGCCTGTCAAGAGCAATTCATCAAATTCTTCTGTGCAGTCTGAATTGGCTGTCATCACACACACACACTTGAAAAAAATAATAAGGAAAAGAAAAAAACAGAACCAGCTGAAATATTCACCTAAGAGGTGCATAAGAGATGCACCTCGGAGATAAGAGATGCATTGGGAAAAACACAGAGGAGTGGACACCAACTAGGGCTTTGTTTATGTAGAGTTAAGCTTTGCAGTGAGCAACCGTGAAAACCTGCGAATGCTATGCAGCTTTTATCCAATGAATTGACAGGAACATGTGACCAGTAAGTGAGAGAATTATTCCTTGCAGCTGAAAGAAGTAATTATGTTCAAGATGATATCAGAATGTCTCCACAGGTTCAGCTTGCTGTTTTCTATTGTGACATCTTTTGCTTTCCTACCCCCCCTGAGAAAGTCAGATTTATTTTTATTTTGGAAGGGCAATTAAAATAGTCTAACGAAAGCAGTAATTATATGATGTATTGCTTAGTTGCAGCTGATAAAAGGCAACTGTGAGCTTGCAGAGTCCTCTACTGGCGGTAAAGTTCATATTATCACACGGCAGAGGAAGGATTACAATATTCTCCAAAAAAACATTTTAACTTACTGCATATTATCAGCTGTTTAAATCATTAATAAATACAAGTATTGTGAGCACATTTTTAAAAAAAATAATTTAAACTTCCCACTTTGTGTTACAATAAATTTTTGATATGCAAAACTCTTTGATTAACTGTGTATTGAAGCAAAAACAAAAAAAAAGAAAATAAAAAAGATCACTAAACATATTATTACTTACTCTTGAAACTCAGGGGTGGTGTTCATTGCATAAAGAACACCAAGGGCAGAAAACGAAAATAAAAACACTAAAGTCTCCATTTCTTCAAGTGGTTATTGGTCCCCTCCCTGCAGAATACGGAGAAAAGTTGAACATAAAGGCTGATTATATTACGCCTGTTGAACCAATATCAAATCATTGATCTGTTTCTAGAAACTAATATTCATCAAGTGTGCTATATTTGAAAAAAAAAAAAAAGATATTTAAATAATTTATCATGTATTAAGGTAAAAAAAAAAAAAGATTTACAACAGAAACAGCGCAGACTCTTACCTTCTGGCTACCCTTTTGGTGGATTAATCGAACTACAGCTGGACGGAGGCGCACAAGGATTTTTCTTTGGAAAAGAACGAAGTGGGCAACAAAGAGACCCTTGAGTCAAACTTATGCAATCTGAGTGTGAGCAGATTTACCTAAGACGTATTAGAGGATTTTAAGTTACACTCATTCCTGTGTTGTGCTGCAATTAGTGCTGTGTTTGAAATAAACAAAAAATGTTCTTTGAGTTAATGCTCCCAAAGGAATTTACAGACTCAACTCTACAGTTCTACCTTATATAGTAAACATAGTGCTTCCTCCTTAGCAGCTTTGCTCTTGTTGTTCCATAAGTGAGCTTTTTATTGTGTTCAAATACCTGCTGGAATGCGTTATGTGTTTTCCCGTGACATGAGTTTATTGGGTTTCCTCTCTCCCTCTGAATGTGTGCTGCTCTATCTGGCATCATCTGTTTTATTTGTCTGTTTCCCCAGAAGAACTGCAAACGGAGATTAAAAACACAGAATGCATCAAAAACACTGACGACGTAACCACATTAAAAACAACAAAATTTTAAAGTACTAAAATGTAACCAAGTATTAAGCTAAGAAATGATAAAGTAATCTCTGACCTCTAAGGGACCAAGACTGACCAGTAAACGGTCAAAGCAGAACAGGATCTTGTAAGTCCTGCAAAATAAGCAATCGGGCAATGAACCTGGCTTGTTCGTCCAGCGCAGGTGATTTATTGGATTCAGATGTGGGTTATCTGTTGACCAAATCAGCATTTTGTTGTGCTCCTCCAACCAATCTTGGACCATGTTTTCTTACTTTGAGGCGGGGTGCAGTATCCTGCTGAAAGAGGCCACAGACATTAGAGAATACCATTTACATGTAAAGGTGTAAAGATTCTGCAGCAATCCTTAGGTTGGAGACATAAATGGCATGTCCTGGTTTTTCCCAGCATCAAATTTCCCAAAGCATTATCCTCATTCTCCCACCTCTCCTTCTCCCCAAAATAAATTTTTGTGGCAAGTGTTGCGC
>NW_015112928.1:393856-403141 GCF_001443285.1 Poecilia latipinna | reverse complement strand
ATCCACTTCTTCAAGATTTGCTCAAGATTTTAGAGTAAATGCTCTTTGTGTAAATCAAATGAGCATTCAATCATTTCTTGGTGACAATGGCATTCGGGCACATTTTCTTCCGCAAAAACAATGACCTGCAGAACCTGTTTGGAGCTTTATTTGGACGCACTCTGGCTGACTCAGACATCCATCCTGTAATTGCAACACAGTGGCACATAAGATGTAATTACGTGGCCACTGTGGCTGCATACAAGTCTGGAGACCAGTGAGATCAGAGAGGGTTAAAAAGTAGGGTCTATTTAAGGTCTATATATTCAAAGACCACTTGGGGGATCAAAGAGGATGACTGTGCTGCCATAGCAACTAGTTAAAGGGGAGAAGAGATGAACACAGATTGTGAACATGAACACCATGTTCATGTTCACAATCTGTGAACATGAACATGGTCAGCATCAGCATAAATCTGATGCTGACGAAGCAGCATCAGATTTATCATTAAATCCTGACACTAGCTCTTGGTAATGTGATTGGAAATAATAGCACCTAAAGTGCAGATAAACTGCAGTGATTTTAAACGTGGCCACAGCAAAACATAATAAACACAGACGTAAAGATGTTTTCCTACAGAGCACAGAGACTTTTAAGTGGAAAGGAATCAAATAATAAGAGAATCAGACTAATTAAAACAAGATTTAGATTGTGAAACTCATTTCCGATCGTGTAAAAAAACTAAGAGATTTCCCCAGACAGCCGCCGTGTAACCTTAGACAGCATACGTGAATTAATCATCTTTAATTGATTTACCTTTTCCTCTGTCCAAGGGACTCCATGGGTGTGAAGGATGAATGTCAGCCCGATTAATGCAGCATAAAATGAACGCATTATGGAAATCCTTTGGCTTCGCTCAGCCATCGATGTTGTCGCTCCTTTCCACCTTCCTGTCTCTATCTCAGAGGGAGCTTTCAGATCATGTGAAAGGCAGGCGGGGAGTGCCCAAGGCTCCCAGCTTCACGGCGCGTCACCGAGGTCCGCACTCACACACAAACATTGCATCCGGGGGCAACACAAAGAGCCTTTAATACGGTTTTGAAACTTAAAGTATGAAATAAAATACCAAAATAGATATTTCAGTAATGCCTGTGGATCTTAGATTTCTTTTTTTTTAAACGTTATTTTTGCTTATTTTTTTATTTCTGTACCAAACTATTACGGCTTTTTTTAAAATATATATATCAATTTTAAAATAGCATTTTATAAAAAAAATTGAAAGAAAGAAAGAAAGAAAGAAAGAAAGAAAGAAAGAAAGAAAGAAAGAAAGAAAGAAAGAAAGAAAGAAAGGACAAATAGAAAGGTAAGAAAAAAAAGCCAAAATATTTACGTCACTCACCACGTGGTCTCATTTCCACGTGGTCAAACCCGGAAGTTTTCATCGTGCTCCTCATATGCCAACCTCTGTTGACAGTCCGTTCATTTAGCAGACAACTCGACGTGGTTTTAGATTGTAACCAGACGTGCTTTTTTAATGCTTATCTGAAGAAATGGCCCAGGAAGTGTGCAGTTTGAAGGCGCGGCTTGAGGAGAAAGAAAAAGAGATCGTTGATCTCAAGAATAAACTGGCTCAGCTTGAAAAGGTATTGAAGTATTAGAAAAAAAAAATAAGATTATGGTGAAAAGCTTTTATAATCGATTGGCATCAATGTGTTGTTTTAACATAGTATAATTTTAGCATAATCTATTGCATGCCTTCAGAAGATTTTGATTTTTCTTTTCTTTCTTTTTTTACAAGCAACATCTTCAGTCATTTTAAAACTGACAGCAGGACTTGGACTTTTTTACTTTAAGTTACCAAAAACTACAACCAGATTCATTCGTCACGTTTGAAGGACGCAGTCTAAGTTAAAATTTCTTTAGATTCAGATTTATTCGTATCCCCAATGGGCAATTGATGTTACAGGAAGTATAAAAACTAAAAGACAAAGAATCAAAGATTGAAAAACAAAAAAACAAAACATACCAAAAGGACATGGAATACAAATCAATACATAATGGGAAGAGTACACTTTTTCAAGTGTATTTCAGTATTGGGAAAAAATGCCAATCTGCATCAAGGAAAATAAGTAGCGCTTTTGGATTGACTGCAACCCTGCATATGCCGGCTAATACAGTGTTAAGTAGTAGAAATTTTCCCCACTGTGCATTTCTTTTGCCACATTCTGACAATTAAAAGATCAATAAGCTTAAACAATGCATCTACTTTTTTTTTTTTTTACTGTTGATGTTGATTTACTCTGCATTATGCCTAATATATTTCAATGCATCTTTCAGAAGATACCAACATTTCTTCCATGGATATTAGAGGTTTTTATGCCGAGTTGCAATAAAGTAGTAACTTGAACCCTTGCAGGCCATTATCTAATCTAAAGATTGAACCCATGGAACTCAATAAAAGTTAGCTTTGAAGTTGCTGTTAATGCAAAGTCACAATTACAGTTATATATTTGGAATCTGGGCTGGAGTATTTCTGCATGGATTTTGCATGTTCTTCCTGTGCATGCGTGAGTTCTCTCCGGGTACTCCGGCTTCCTAAATTTTTTTTTTTTGTTTTTTTTTTTATCTTCGCCAATAGTTAATCTGCTAATTTCATTGATCAATTCTTGTGCAAAAGTTACTTAAAGTACAAATGAACACACCAGAAGATGATTTCATCCATTGCTCTAGTAAAATACATTTATAATGTTCAACAAGTTGCCTTGGGATGGATATGAAGGCCTTCCTATAGTAGAACATGACAGTGAGTACCATATTATAAAACCCTGCTTGTGCGCTAATAGAGTCACGCCTCAGTGCTGGAGCTGCAGGACAAAGTGACACCGCTCAGTCCCCTAACAGCCAAACCAGCACTCAGCAATGAGGACATCATGCGCTACAGCAGACAGCTTCTCCTGCCCGAGCTTGGTGTAAAAGGTACCCATGCAAACAACAGGAAGGTTCTGACACATAAAGTTTTTGATAGGATTATTCGAGCTGAGAGATTCTGTATTCTTTTCAGGCCAGCTGAACTTATCCGGAGCATCGGTGCTGATTGTGGGCTGTGGAGGACTAGGCTGCCCACTCGCCCAGTACCTAGCAGCAGCAGGTGTTGGTGGGTAGATCAATGCAGATTATGATGGCGCTACAGTAGCAGTTGGGAAAGTATTGCATCTTGGGTCGACAATAAGTTTAAAAGATGTTGATATCGTGGCTGTAAGTTAGTTTGTAACACAATACGGACGGTAATGACAAACTGTCCCTCGCAGGGCGTCTTGGTCTGCTGGACTATGATGAGGTGGAGCTCAGCAACCTCCACAGGCAGGTTCTTCATGGAGAGGAGAATCAGGGCCAGGCTAAGGCTCTGTCTGCTGCTAGGGCAGTTAAAAGGTAAGACTTGAATGACTATAAGTTTTTTCAAGTTTTTCTGTGTTAAATCGATGTTCATGTATTATGGCTGGTAAATGCTAAGAAAATGTAGTAATTTGTATCTGTTTGTGTCATTTTTCACCCTCTGGTTTCTGTGCAAAGTACGCTGGCGCTTTAGAGTCTCGCCACAAGTTATATCCAGCCCTGCTTTTCTCCTCACTCCACAAATATTTTGTAAACATGTTATTTCAGAAGCTTGTTTGTGGGCCTTTCTAGCCCAACAGTGGGCTTACTGTGGGCTTCGCGGATGTCACATCAACTCAGCCACATGAGGGCGACATTAGCCTGTGCACTCATTAAAGCTACTTCTACATTTATGCCCTGCATCTTATAAAAGTTAGATAGATGGAATATATTGGAGTATAGTTTTTGTTTCAAAGTTTATCCGCTATCTTACTTATTAAATTAAGAAGCACAAACATGTTTTTGATGTGTTTGCTTTTTGCTGTTCTGTCGATTCAGTAGTGATTTAAGCTAAACTCCCAGCATGGATTTGTTCTTGAACTTTAACTAAGCTGAGGGATATGTGTGTTGCTTAAAATATATTTCCAATTTCTGTAAGAAAGATGAGAACCCTAAAATGTTTTGTCTGGATGTGTCTCTACAGGCTGAACTCTACCGTGGAGTGTATTCCCTACCATCTGCAGCTCTCGCCAGAGAACGCCTTGCAGCTCATTCAACAGTATCCTCAGGCTACATCTGTTACCTGTCAAAAGCTAAGATGCTGTCAGTATAAATCCTACTTGCAGTTCCTGTCAAGAATGTTGTAATAATTTTAGGTCTTTCATGCCGTATCTGAGTCGCTCTTTTTTCCAGGCTGGAATGATTATACAACATACTTCAGTGAGTTATATCAAGCAACAACAGGAATGCACAAGTTTTAAATGTATTGTGTATTTTCTGCATTTTGGGTCCAAACTGGGGCTGCACTACTGGCTGCAAAAGTCGGTTGCGTTTTTGCTTTCCAAAAAGAATTTCCCGGGTTCTAATCCTGGCTTGGGGTCTAACTGCATGGAATTTGCATGTTCTCGCCATGTATGTCCGGGTCCTCTCTGGGAACTCTGACTTCCTCCTGCAGTCCAAAAATATGACTGTTGCTCTAAATTGTCCTTGGATATGAGCGTGTCTCTGCACTGTTGTTTGTACTGTTTGTCTAATTTATCTCTGCGTATCGATCTGCTCAATGTCCTTTGGAGATGAGTGAGGACAAATAGAATAGACAATGTATGGATCCAAATTGTTCATACAGACCCAGGCATATTCAGACACTTCTGCCAATATTTGGTTTTGTCTCTTTGCATATGTCAAGCTTCTACCATAATTATGTCAAATCACTCGACCACTCCCTCTTGCCCAAACTAGTAGTAGAGTTAATCTGGTTTTAAAGAAGTTGTATAAATTTTCATCAAGGTTGAAGTTTGTGTGACTTCAGAGGCCTACATTTAGACATTTTAATATTGTAATAAAAATCCACAGACGGAATAACCTGGGCATTCAATATATGCAGGTACTCAGCTGCCTCGCCACTAGGGATGATTGGTGCATCACTTCATGTACCACTTTTCTTACCCTGATGAACCCACCTCTTTGGAACAGTGCAAATCTGCACTCAGCAGACGTTGCATGTTGCAACATTTTTTTGCCATTAATCACCCTAATCAGAGGTTTTTGTAAGGCTATGCTGCTGTTCAGTCCCAATCCTCGAATTCCTTTGTGGAGCTGCTGTTACGTTCACCCTTTGAACATAACTGCGTTTCACCAAAGGTTTAAGTGATTAGCAATTACATTCTTTCAAAAAATAAAACAAAAAAAACAAAGATCCAACCACATTTTTCGCTCAACTTTGATGGTCGCCCTTTATACTGAAAGTTTTAATAATGCATTGTACAGCTCTTAAATCAATTTGGGTAGCTTCCACAATCTCCGTAGATGTTTTTATTTGACAGATAAACGACCACAGGATGTGTCTTCTGACAAGGTTGTTTAAGAAATGAGAAACTACACACTGCATCAGTCAGGCTTAAATAACTATGACATCATAATCTAGGCAGTAATTAATCAATGTGAGGCTCTTATCTGTTTGCTTGGTTAAATCCAGCTGCCAACTTTTTTGGATACACAGTGTATAATAAAGGTTGAACTAAATCATGAAGACCCTTAAAATTAATTGCATATGTGGCCTTGAGGGCCGTGTGTAACCCTGGGATGAGAAATATAATCCAACTCATCTGTAAAGTCTTAAACAAGTTTATGATTAGTTGTGTTGCACAAAAACTATTTTGCTATCCTAATAAAACTTAAGTGATTTTGGATGATACCTTGACTCCTCATGCCTCATGTATGACATTGTAGCTGACTGTTCAGATAACGTTCCCACACGTTATCTGGTAAATGACGCCTGCGTGCTCAGCGGCAAACCTTTGGTGTCGGCGAGTGCTTTGCGAATGGAGGGACAGGTAGGCTGTGGGGATATTCTTGTTCCCCCTCAATGCGCCCAGCTTAATGAGATCTACTGCATTAATTGTGTGTGTGTGTGTGTGTGTGTGGGTGTGTAAGCAGTTGACTGTGTATAACTACTGCGGAGGCCCCTGCTACAGATGTTTATATCCACTTCCCCCACCTCCAGAGACGGTAACCAACTGTTCAGATGGAGGGGTGTTAGGAGTAGGTGAGTTTCCCTCCCCACTTCTCCCCGTCTCACTTTCTTACTTTTATCTGAAGCCATTAAGTTTGTGAATGTAAATAACTCTTATTTGAACTTTTTTTTATTTATTATTATTATTATTTATTCCAGTTCCAGGTATAATGGGCTGCTTCCAAGCCTTAGAGGTCCTCAAAATTGCCTCTGGGCAGGGTTGTATCCTTTATCTTTCCACTCCCTTGTCCCACTTCACTTGCAGAACCCTCTTTTGCCTTTTTGTTTCTTTGTTTCAAAGTATTTTGCCGTGTCATTGGGATATGCCAACAATAAAATTCTCAGAAAGATTCCATTGTAATAATGCCTTGTGCTTGTCTGATAAGCAAACAAAAACAGAAATATTATGTCTACATTTTCTGAGCTCTGCTTTCCATTTGTTTGCCATTGTCTTGTTAAACTGCAGGGATTTATCCCGACTCGCAGGAGAGAATAGGCTTGCTCTATCCTGCCCTTTGTGTTGCATTGTCAGCCGCACGCTGACACCTGGCTATGATGCGTCATTCAGGAAAGTGTTGCGCTTTTTTCCCACCAATACTCCCTGAATGTTGCCACGCTCTTACAACACCAGTGGGAGACGTGTTAGGCAATTCTCTGAATCTTTTTCAAAAAGTAACCTTTCCCTTGACTGGGTGTGCCAGCTTCCTGCGGTCAGCAGCTGCTGATGTTTGACGCTCAGGGTTTCAGATTCAGGCCCATCAGGCTGCGGCCCAAGCAGGCTGACTGCGCGGTGTGTGGAGAAAGCCCCAGTGTGACGCAACTGATTGACTACGAGGCTTTCTGTGGGTCTGCTGCCACAGATAAGGTTGGTCATTACAGGAGCTTATCACAGCGGTCCTATGCAATCATGAAAAGTATGGAATATGATTGTCATTTTCCAAATCTACATAAGTGTGGTATAAAGATGATTAGCTGGAGTTTCAAAATTATTTTACACAATCCTCTATCTAAAAGACTGAAGGACAGATAATGTCATAAATAGGTGCCATAAAATTCCAAAAGATGAAAGTATGGAAAGCATGTGGCACGTTTTCTACACAGAACCACGGTGAGGGAAAAGTGGGTATGCACAATCTCTCTGTTGGAAATACTTTTATTTCCAGGGTTATAAATTTGTTGAAATCTTGGATTTAATGGAAGAACCAATTCAACCCAGTTGGAAGAGGACAAAACATGCCTTGGCTACAAAAGATAATTCAAGCAGGGAGTAAATTGCCAGACTTCCCAAGGTGTTGTTTGTGAGCATAAAGTTTACCTTTTAATAAAATGTTTTCTTTTAGCTTCAGTCTTTATTTTTGTGTCCTCTTTAAGTATAAAACATTCACATATATCTGTAGATTAAAAATGGCTCTTTCCAAGCATTCTTCCAGCATGCTTATTCCTGAGGACTATGTGTATTTTCTTTATGTATTGTGATAAATATCACGACAAAAGCACTAAGTTGGCAAGATCAGCAGATAAGATCGGTTTCACATGTAAGTATTGGCTGACCATCGAAACACCAAAATTAAGGAAATCCGGGCCAATTGATCTTCCACATACCTAGGAATAGCTTAAGGTGACTTTTTAGGGTCAAATATGTTTTTGGAGAAACCTAACTGTAGTTAGCTTCCTTAGTAGTTGGTCTTGTAGAGTTGAAATGGTGTGACAGATGGTGTCGGATTGTTTTGTCATCACTACAGAGCAATTCAGCCCTCAAACCAAACCAAATATGTGGAGAAAAGTGAGACTTCACTGCATGGCTTTTTAATTACTATTTTGACTGTTGTTTGGACAAAAAGGGATGCTAAAGCCAACGCTCATCAAAGTAACAATGCTATTTAAAACTCAAGTGAAAATTATGTTTATCTGGACAAAACACCATCGTTACTCTGAACAGCTTATATTGAAGTTGGAGACTGCGATTGCTACCTCTTGGGTGGCCATTGTGGTACAGTGTTTGCCATTCCAAACATAATGTCATTCTTAGTAACTATGAACTTTTTTTCTTAACTGCCTTTTGCGCCTTTCTTTCTTCGTTTATTTCTTTCATTCCAAAGGAAAAGTTGTTAAAATTATGTTCTATGGATTTTGAAAAAGAGATGATCTAGTTGGTCCAGATGCCAAAAAGCATAAGAATGTATCCTTTTATCAAACCTCCTCAGAAGTTCAACATTGCATCGTTTCTTTATTTGTGGAAAAATATGAAGAATAAACTCAGTTTTCATTTTATGCTGAAATGCCCAGGACATTCTATACAGCAATACAGAGGTTAAGAAATTTTAATCTGGAAAATTACATTTTTAAAATGAAAAATTTGTGATAACCCCGTAGATACATTTGTCATATTCTTCACATTAGTACCCCTAGAGTTAAATGTGGTTGATATCTTGTTCTCTTTTCAGTGTCGCAAGCTTAACCTCCTGTCCAAAGACCAGAGGATTACAGTGCAGGTAAAGTATTGCACATATTTCGGAACAGTTAGGTCATTGCGTGACTCCCTGTATTTAGTGCCATTTATTCTGTGATTACTCACAATTTTCTCGGTTTTTATGTGCATTCATAAGCAGATTACATCTCAGCTCTGACCCAACCTCAAATGGGAAAGGAGTGAAAATGTGCCTGTAGATTTTCTACCAGAAAGAACAACATTTTCTGCTTGGCACAGAGAGAAGTGGTAGCGGATTGCATCTGTTTATATTTCAGCAGATTTGGTGCTTTGAAACCCGCTGAGTCATTAAGCCCAGAGATGGGGATCATGATTGATTGGGGTTCAACTGTAATTATGCGAGGGACTCCATTTAGAAACAGTTTTGCTTCCTGTTATTTAAACCAAAGCTGTTAAGCTGTTCATTTGACTTCAAAATTGCAAATCCAGGCATTTTTTAACATTTACTGAGTCATTTTGGTTTCCCTCTTTAACTTAAGATACAAATCTACTTACTTTACTTTGAAATATAAGAGCCCCCACGCTGTTCTATTAAAGCATTTGTTAGTGTTAAGATGCTTCTCATTAATCAGAATATTATTTAAAAGTGTATTAAATTAGTAATTAATTTTAATCAGTGAAAATCAGAAGTGAAAAAAAAAAGCCTTTTTAATACAGATATGCCGGCCCTCTGAAAAAGTATGTCTGTGTACTATACAGTGAATGTATTCAGTAC
>NW_015112928.1:387872-389979 GCF_001443285.1 Poecilia latipinna | reverse complement strand
GCTCTTTTTGCATAAATTGGTGGCGAGACATGAAAGCTGTAAGCTTGTGGATCTCTTAAGGAAGCACAGGTTGCTCTGTCTTCCTCTTGATAATACCCCTCAGACTCTCTATTGGGCTTAGGTCAGATGGGTTTGCTTAGATCCAGCACAGTGATACTGTGGCCATTATAGCAGGTATTTGTACTTTAGTCAGTTTGGACAAATGCCTAGTCCTGGTGGAAAATGAACTCAGCCTCCCCATAAAACTTGTCAGCAGAAGGAAGCATGAAGCGATTTAAATTTCCTGGTAGAGGGCTGCACTGACTTTGGACTTGATCAAACACAGTGGACCAACACCAGCAGATGACTTGGCTCTACAAGTCAGCCTCACTCCTTTATGTGCCTTTCCAAATGTTTAACTATAATTCCAGGATTATAAATCGGTAGTGGATAATTCGGGACTTCATATTTTGCTCGATGTCCGCCCTCTTGTGGAAGTGAATATATGCCACTTGCCCTTCTCTCTCAGTATCCTTTTGTGTTGTAGTGGAAGCACACCATTTGAAAAAAAATTAAATAAATCTTCCTGCTTACTGTTTCTGTACAATTCTTCTCCTTAATTGCTACCAGATATCCCCCTCTCCAGCTTAGAGCAGAGAAAGAGTGAAGATATCCAGTTACTTCAGCAAAGAATCGTCCAACTGAAGCAGCAGATGGCAGGTGACTGCCAGCCGCCAGGTACAGCACCGCTTATGATCTGCATCTGTGGTTAAAAACAAACAGGCTTGTCGAGCCACTTTCTCATATTCATGGCCTGCTGTGGTCTCATGCTGCAGGAACGGAGGCTTAGGTTGGTCGGGTTGTAATGGAGTTGCTAGGTGACCTTTTCCAAAACAAGTACAGTCAACCTGAGTCGTTGCTCAGCTCCAGAGAAATTAATATTCAATATGTTATTTTGGGGCGATTCTTATTAAGGAAGATAAATTTAGCCTTCTGATCTTTGTTAGTTTTAGTGCTGAATTTTTCATATCATTTAACAAAATTCAGTCTATTGAGACTCTTCTTAGTCAATCTTGCTTCCTTGCAGCATGTCGACATTCAGGAAATGCAGTTTGAAAATATATTGAGCCTCAGCGAAGGTTGCCAGCTCATTGATTTTTGCTCTGTGGTTTCTTCTAGTTTATGTCATCTGTAAGCTGGGTAATGACTCCCAGAAAGCAGTGCAGGTACTGGAGAAAATGAGTGGATCAGAACTGGACAGTATCACGGTGAAAGATGTCTGTGGAGGACTTATGGCCTGGGCAATGAAGATCGATCCAAGATTTCCACAGTATTGATGCAATGTAATATTATTTGCTTGTAATAAACATTTATGTTTTCCTCCTGTCGACTGTTTTTATTCATATGCTGTCCGTTTTACAAATGTCTCCAATGTCATCACTCTATTTCACAATCTTTCACATGTTATGCTATGATGGGCAGGTTCTCACATTTTGTTTTGTTTTGTAATAGACTGTGAGTAGGCAGCTGGATTACTTGCAGGCATTGTAATTGCAAAATCAAGTTTCTCTTCCTTTTCTTTTAAAGCCAGTTTTTTAACATCATTCTTAACAGTGGGAAGCAAATGTATCATATAATGTGATTAAACTCAGCCATATTTATATATGGACTTCTATCATTTTAAATCAAAATGAACATTTCAGCAATCTAGAAGACAATTTATGTGATCTAAAGTCAACTTGTCAATTATCTCAAATGTTATTCTCTCTGGGATGAATGATGTCAAAGATATCATTCATCATCAAGTATGTTCTTGCCTTAAAAGGATTATTGTTTGTCATCATAAATTTCATTGAAGTTAATGACAATGAAAATGTACCACATACTTATCAAATAATCTTAAGTGCAGACAATGTCAGGGATATGGAGTACTTAAATGATGTCTTGTTAAAAAGATCTATTTAGACAACAGTCACTGAAATATCAAACGCCCACAGTCATCTTACCAATTGTCCAATTTTTTTTTTTTTTTTTTTTTTTTTTTTTTTTTTTTTTTTTAAAAAAAAATTTTTTTTTTTTATAAAAAAAAAAAAAAATTTTTGGAATTTTTGGGACGTGGAATAAAAAT
>NW_015112928.1:345052-384727 GCF_001443285.1 Poecilia latipinna | reverse complement strand
TTTTTTTAAAAACAAGCCCTGAAAAATAAAACCCCCCCCGCCATCTTTCCAAATTTCCCATTTTTTTTTTTTTTTTTTTTTTTTTTTTTTTTTAAGCAAAAACTTTATTTTAGTATGACACAACAAAAAAAATTCTGGAATATTTGTGACGTGGAATGAAAATGATTCATGACTTTAAATTGTCTTACAAATGAAGCAGTTTGTTGAATTTGATTTTATTCTGTGGTATTAAACCAGGCAAAATACAAATGCATGCCACACTTTTGAAAAATTTTGAACCACGTATCATTTTCCTTCCACATAAGTTATCCACTACTTTGAATTGAACTTTCCCATTCGATCCAAATACATAAAATACACTGTGCATATAATTCAAGCTTGTGTTTGTAACTTGACAAAATGAAAAAAAAAAAAAAAAAAGATTGGTAGAAATGAATACTAATACCCAGTAGACTTGAAGGATTAAAGGGAAATTATGTTTGACATATCTGAAATATTGTGTGTGGAAAGTTTATTAGAAGAAACTGAATTATGGTTGTCAGTTGCTATTAAATGTTGAAGCGGCTGCTTAAATGTTGAGGGATAATTCTTAAAACGGCGAAAGAGACTTTAAAGGTTGGCTTGTTCTGAGTAAACATTTTTTGAGAGCAGCTGTAGTTCAGTTTTAATCTGTTATGGAAACGGGATGTGGTCCGATTTTATGCCATAACGGCCTGCCATACAGCTGCCTCGCAAACTTTAGTCTTTTGACCAATTAGCACTATTTTGTTCTGTCAAACAGCAGCATGTGCAAGTGTTAAGACACATTAAAATACATTTTCTTTGCTGTTAGCTGAAATTTAGTGAAACCAACTTGACATATTTTGTTCCGATGCTACTTTAAACATACTTTCCTTTGAAAAATGAATGTATTACTAACCAATCCGGGTCATGTGGATGATTTTTGTTCTTGGCACAGTTAAGATGAAATAACGGAAAAGGACCGCGCATGCGCGCTGGTTTGAGTACCCCCTCCCCTAGCGGAGGCGCCATTGCTTTACATGGACTGTAGTTCAAGTTTTCCTCTCCGCACATGGAAACTCACTTATGCGGAGATAATAAAAAGACTCCAATCCCCGGCGAGAACAACTACTCTCCCTCTTTTTTCATCCTCGCCAAACAGGGGGGAGTAGTCACAGCTGGAAGGATAATGAGATGCGCATGAATTTACAATCTGGAATAACGGATTAGATAAACTAAATGGACCGCACGGTTCGTCTCGGCGAACCTGAATGAAGAATTTAAGCTGCTGTTAGTTAGATGTAAAACGACGACGCTGCGCCTTTTTTTGCGTGTGACGTCCAAAATCGAAAAAAAAAAGAAAAAGAAGGGACCAAACTTCAGGCTTAGCTTTCTCTCTGTGGATGGAGTTGAAAAGTTTCATCTTCAGTTGTCTCACAATGGAAAGACAAGCGCCCTTCGCTGGAAGTGGAGGTAAAGTGTCATTTACTTCGACGCGTTTGGGCTGAAACAGATTTTTCAACGTAGAGGGGGTTCCGGGCCAACAAAGAGGGACAGAAAGAGCAGATTTGGCGGCTTGTATAACTTGTTTTGCTGGCGTCCGCTCGGTTTAGGTTCTGCCAGCGAGCCGATAGAAAGTGGGAGGGGTGCAGATGTTATGAAGCTTTGGGTCCAGATGTTTGTGCGGTTGCAAGAGGTCTAAACGTCAAGTTGAACTATCTCCTGCCTCTCCTTGGGGCTCTAATGTTCGTTTAGAGCTCTGAAGGATGAGACAGGAACTAAAAAAGTTACAATTCTGATATTCTTACCATTTCAGTGGCTCATTTGTCACAAAGTATGTACAAATTGATAACAATTGATATTTAACAAAGAAGTGCCTGGCAACATGTTTTATGCTGTGCATAAACTAAAAGCAAGCAAGCCAAAAAAAAAAAATAAAAAAAAAATATATATATTGATGCATCTGAAGAGGAGCAAGTGTGTGTTAGTGAAAGGGAGACACTAATTGCATGGTAAAATGAGTTTGCATGAAAAAAAAAGGTGGCATCTGTATTGTATTATTGTAAGCAATTATATTTTTAAGGGTGGGTATCTTCACAAAAGAAATTCGCTAGAGTTTCATACTTTTCATGTTGTGCATCGTTATCGGGTGCAAAAAATATTGCAATTTATTGTGCTAAAGTTGCAGAATAGTTTGCTTCTTTTGCTACTTGAACTAGTTTAAAAAATATAATACAATTTATTGCATAAATCATAATTAATCCACATTAGATGTGTGCGTGTGTGTGTGTGTTTAAGGTCACGTCAATCTGATTTATGGCTAGCATTTGCTTTTCAATATCTTTTAGCCTACTGAATTTACCCCCAACAATAGCTGAGTTAATCAGTTATTAAACTTTTTTTTTTTAATTTAAGCTGGTTTATTTGTGGATAATATCAAAATTAGATTGATCTGAACATTTTTGTTAGTAGTTAACAAACAAAAATGAAACAATAAGAAGAACATCTGCTCTTATATTTTTGTTCTCCCTTAATAAGCATACAAATAATAATGACTGCCGCTAAACTGATTGCTGGTGGATAATTGATTTTATGATTAGGTAATACAAAGCAGCAAGAATTAATGAATTATCATATTTTTCGAGGTGTGTTGGATTTTTCTAGGAAAATATTTTAACCACCAGCTGAACTGACTGCCAAGTTATAAGAGGTGGGTAGTTCCAGGATTAAGAATAACGCTAGGATAAGGAGATTTAGCCTCAAGGCTTGCAACAAAATGTAAACACCAAGAGCTGACTCATTCATGGCCCTACTTTGCTTTTTTTATTGTTCTAATAATGTGTGTGTCTTTTTGTGTGTTTGTGGGAACAGGCTTTCTCTGGTCAGAGTGGATTACTGACTTTAGAAAAAAGAAGGAGCAAAACTCCAGGATATGAAGTTTGTTGCAGCAGCCTGTGGATTGTTCAGAGACCTTCCCTCCCTCACCTGGGCCACCTCTTGAACGATTCATGCATTTTCTGAGCTCAGGTGGGTGGGTAGCATCCTGTCAGCATCATTTTTGTGAGTCAGTGACACCTAAATTAAAATTATATGCCGCTGACTCATTACTACTGATGAGGAGCGCACATTTCCCGCACGACAAACCCATCCACAGTGACCGTGCTGTGCTTCTCCCTGCCAGCCTTCACTGAATCCCATCGTTCAGCGTTTTCTCACGTCGCAACTGGAAGAAACCCAATGTCTGCCTCCTCTCCCCCGTCCTTTCCTCGGGCCTTCCTGCACTCGCTCCATCCGCTCCACCCACCCTCGCCGGGATCGCCTGGACCGCTCTACCAGCGGCTCTCCAACGGGAGCCACAGCGCCCCAAGTCCTACCAACTCGCGTAGCTCCTTCCATGGGGTCTCCTTCCTGCTGCAGATCGGACTGACCCGGGAGACCGTGAACCTGGAGGCCTGTGATCTCTCGCTGTCCGCAGTCAAGGACCTGGTGTGCTCCATAGTTGATCAGAAGGTAAGAATGTCCTAAAATGTCTCTTTTATTTTATTTTTTTTAAAGTGCCATCCATGCAATCACTCACTCTTTGAAATTAAAGGTTTTCCTAAAAAAGTCAGCCATCGTAATGATGCCTCGGAGCTTGTCCTGCTGTCTCCCACCACGTTCATCTGTCCAGATCATGTTTTTCCAAAGCAGACATCTGTGCCATGTGCTTAAATAATGAGTCAAACACAGCAGAAACGTGCCGGACGGTCGCGCCGAAGCTCCTCCAGTTACACAACACGGCGTCCACATGCCCATTGTTTTATGTTGTGGTGTTTTATTACTTGACGTGAAACAAGTGCACAAACATGTACAGATCTATGCAGCACTTTTCGGTCCAATCTGGAATCCACTTTTATTTTCCATGACTGCGGTAGTGTGTTATAACCACACCGCTGGAGTGGATTTCAACACAACTGCCGGCCATGTTGCTAAACATAATTTACCATTTCTTTTGATTTCTGGAAAAATAACAACTCGGATGAGCACAAGTGATATATTTTTTTTCCGTTATTTTCCAGTTTTACTGAAATTTATCGAAAAGTTTTATTCATGGTTTATGTATTTTGGTTTCTGCGTCTGCACGTGTGTTCGTTTTTATAAAGTGTAACACTATTGGAAGAATAAGCATTTCAAGTTTTGCTATATGAAATAGCTGAAATAGCATGAAGAAGTAATTTGGGTAAAACTATTAACTCAGAAAAGATCTATATCTACCTAAGGTACAGATTCAACCAATCAGATATTTTGTTGCCAACTCCTGATCACAGATTTACTTTTTATTGCTTTTACCTGTAACTACCACTTTCTCATTGAGTACTTTAAGGCTGCGTTCACACAGCAGGCAAATGTGACTCAAATCCATTTCTTTGCACATATGTGACCCATACCTAACTTTTTCATCGCGACCTGAACATCCCAATTTCATTCTTTCCACCCCCTCCAAGAAATCTCATCTGTGCCACTTCTATATGTGGTACTAAATCAGATAAGAATCTGATTGGTTGCAAAGCTTCTGTGGTCTAAACGGTCTTGTCACATCTTTACATCTTATGTGACTGTTAGGTCATTGATGTGTGGTGTGCATCGTAATTCTGCACCAAAAGAAGCCAGATCAGATGTGAACAATGGCTGAAAATTATAATTATGAAAGAAGTCTGTGTCAGTGGATCACATCACATCACAATCCTGCTACTTGTGGTCAGACTGGGCATCCTGGGCGTCCTGTCTTTTTATTAGCTACCCCGTGTTGCTATGATCTTGTGACAATACTGTTGGCTCTAAATAACTTTAAAATTGATCCATAGTCGATGTTATCATTATCATTTCTGAAATCCATTGTCAATTATTTATGTTAGGAGTAGAAACATCACCACAATCAGGCTGCATTACACAGCTCTACATGTCACAAATTTACATATTTGACTATTACTTCTGAACAAACCAAACTTAATCAAGAGGTGATGTTTTAGGTTCTTTAGCAATTTGCATTCACTAGTAGCGTTGCTACCATTCCTGAAGGAAGCGTCAGTCCCTGCGTTTATAACAGGGTATCTGTTTGTACTCAGAAAGTTGCAAGGTTTTAGGGTCTCTCAGAATTGAGGCTGAAAAAGATGGAGGTCACTGAGTAGCCTCAAGCTCAGTGTCCATTGTGGCTGACAGCCATATAAAACACTTTGAGAGTTATAGGTATAAACTATTTATTCACATGTCTGACCGTTTCTGCAAATTAAAGCACAGGCACTCACTGTATCCTGCAACATCTACTTGTGAACATCTGCTTTTAGTGTTTACGTAAGGTGTTGAAATAGTCCTTGCATTGCTAATCACAAAACAAATGGGACAGGTTTTCCAAGTAGCAATAAATAAATCATCATCGCTTATGTTATCATTGACATAATCTGCTCTTCAACTTTAAAAACAAACCAAGGGTAGCATGTTCCATGTCGAGCGAAACATGACTCTTTAAAAGGATAAAACTTAGCAACTTTGCTGTAATTCGCTCAGCTTCCTGTTATCTTGAAGTCTAGTTCTCTGTTGTGGTAGCCTGCATGAACAGACAACATGCCTCTACATAATACACAGCTTCCTTTCTAGAAGCTTCTACTAGCTTTTGCGTGTTCTCTCCCCTTGATTTGAAATTATCTACAGCTATTAAATTGACAGTTTGATGTATATTCTTAGTATTATGTCATGGCTGATATCCCATTTGCCAGTGCTTAAAAAGTAAATGTTGACATTTATGTGATATTTGATGTAAAAACCCTTACACCTTTGACTGTAGAGGCTCATGTATGCTTTCTGTACTATGGGACATAATTTCTGCTCATTTGCATTTATTGTAGAAATAGTAGATGCATTTCAGATGTCATCTTTGAAGCCAAATCATGTCATATAATTTCTGATATAGTGGAAATGGCTAACTTTGTCTATGCTAACAACTTTTATGCAAAGGAATTTTGTTGTCGGTGTCACATTATAGGTTGAAAACAAATTAGATTTTTATTTTCCGACAATCTGATGACCTAACGTGGTCAATCAAGTGTGAAGTCATGCCATTCTGGTCATTAGACAGGTTTTTTTTAAAACTTTTTTTTTTTGTTTTTTTGACTTATTACAAATTCTAAATAGTATTTACCCAGCACTAAGTTTTACCAAATCATCAGGTTGATTTGTATTCACCTGCAAGTTCTCAACATCTGTCTAGTGCTGTAAATATCTCACTCAGTTGTTGTTTTGCATTAATATTTTCTGCACTTGTTGCATGGGATTAATAGAGAGCGAAAGCCTAGTGAATTAATTTAATAGCTCGAAAGTGGATCCATCATCGCCTTTTTTTGGCCTCTTTTGATTAATGTTGATTACTCTGTTTGGTCTGTAATTATCGTTGATGGAATAAAGAAGAGCCTGATTAAAAAGAGCCATTTCATCAGCAGCTGGAATATGCAGATTTAGACTGGACGGAGCAAGGCTGATGTTTGACACAGTGGTTGTTAAAAATGAAGAGGAATGACATGAGGAGCTGGCTTAAACAGCAGGAGGATGTGGAATTAGCCATCTGTACTGAGTTTGGGTCCTTTGCCTCCAATGTTTTCTGAGTTGACATTCCAGAGGAGCTGGGTAATGTTGTTGTTCTTTACGAGGTCTGCTGATTCTCACTAGCTAGTTATGAGCAGTTCTGGTCCGCAGACCAGAAAATCTCATCACCACGGACATTTAGATGGATTCTGTAATATGTTGGATCTGTTGCAAGAAAACAGTAAGAGGAAAAAGAGTTGGAAGTATGAGGCTTTCAAGACTCTGAGAAAATCAGTGCACGGTCCTCCCAACCAGCACATCTGCCAAGATAAAATCCATACTACCTTTCTCTTGTGTACTTTTTTTTAATCACAAAAGATGGTATCCATTCAGAGGTGGTGGGATTATCTTGGTTCTTCTCTACATTATTGCAGCAGAACACATCGAGCCTGCTCAACTGCTTTTGTTGTAAAGTTTGTCTGCCAATTGTAGTGTGCTGCTTCAACTATTTCATGACATCCAGCCAAATGGCTTTGAGATCAACGGAAAATATGACTGTATCCTCGTGTGCTTTCAGTTTATCCCTGCCTCGCTTCTTGTTTTAAAATATGCATGACAGTGGGAAGTTTTTGCACGGTCCAGGTATTCGTGCCAATTTGTAAAGCTGTGGATCTCTAAACCTGGTTTGATTGTCCACTGATGGATGTCCCATGGCGTCTCTAGTCAGCAGAACTTCAGGTGTCTGTCATCGAAGTGGAGACAGGAAACGATTTTGGACTTCATCTGGCAATATCTGCAAAAAAAAAAAAAAAAAAAAAAATTAATGCAAGTGCGCTTCCCTCCCGTGGTGCCGTTTCCTCCGCTGAGACTTGGCCCGTTTCACCAAGTGACTCACTATTCAGTCATGCAACAAACAGGGATGCTCAGTCCAACTAGAATCTATGCAGTCCGGTGTCAAGCTTTCTGCTGTGTCATCATTTGTGAACTTTCCGAGTTGATTTCAGTTCCCTTGTCTTAGTTGTGTAAAAAGTGAAGTTCCACTGCTGCCTTTTGGTTTCCCACCTTTATACTGCAAACAACCTTTTACTTTTACCAGTACAACGTTAAATGGCAATAACAAATGATTTAATTTAAATACAAATCTAGATTTGCATTTATGCCCATTTATTCTGGTACCCTTAAATTGAAGACTGCTTTCAGAAGTCACTTACTGATTAAATACAGTTCACCTGTGTCTTATTTACTCTCAGTATAAATACAGATGTTTGGTGAAGGCTTCTCAGGTCTGTTGGAAACCATTAGTGAACAAAAAAGGATCATGAAATTCGAAGAACACAGCAGAGATGTGTGTACGTTTTAGTTATGAAACGACATCCTGATAATCGTGCATCTCCTGGAAATCTGTTCAATGCAACATTTGAGAGTGCATTTGCAGTTGTATGGCACAACTGCAAACCAACCAAGACACATGGCTGTACATCTAAACCAGAGGTGCCCAAAGTTGGTCCTGGAGGGCCAACATCCTGCATGTTTTAGTATGAAAAAGTTAAAAGTGTGTGAATACTTTTGAAAGTACTGTAAAAGTTTGCTTTAGAAACATAGTTAACATTTGGAATTAAACTTAAGGTGGGTAACGTGAAGTTAACGTCAGACCTTACAATCTAATGGTAGTGGAAGTGGAAAACTTGAATTATTATATCTTTAAACCAACCACAAATTAGCTTTCTGATATTTTTATTAGAGCTTTGTGCTTAACGAGATTTCTTTGTTTTACGGGAACATGACTCATTTTTGCCAACGGTATTCATTTGTATTTTGGATAGGACTGCTGCTGTAAACGTCAAAGACCTCAAAGACAAACTTTCAGTACTTCATGCAGAAAAAGAGTGACCACAATGAAGTCAGGACGCTAGTATCACATCTGTCTACTGCTGTCTGCGTTTTGTCCCTTCTAACATTTTCTGACCAATGTATGCGTCTGACCAAAAATAACAGATTCTTCTTTTCATCTATGTAAGCGGAGGTTTGTTGACTGAAGGCCGAAGTGATGCTCAAATTAACTCAAGACTTCATTACAGTACTGTTTATAGCACTTTAAAACTGGTTGCCTTACATACTGATGATAATGATAATGATGCAGATATGTTTTTACTTTCTGGCGAGAGAAATGCATGTGAACAAGAGCAGCAACATAGTAAAGAAAAAAATCAAGTCATCTTCTTGGATTTAACAGATTTAACTGTATCTCACCAAAAACTAAATAATAATTGATAAACTTGGTCAACGATAAGAATGATTCATTTCAGTTTTAAAATGTATGAGCTGAACTTCGAGCCTAGGATGATAGATTTACATCTAGTAAAATACAGTTGATATAAGTTAGACCAGGTAGCATAAAAGCAGTGGGGCTGAACTAAGCTTTAAAAACTGCCAGCTGATTCTTTGTTGTATTGTTTCATTATTTTTGGAATGTTGCAAATAGGGTTTTTTTTTTTTTTAATGCAGAAAATAATCTTAAATTTTCATCCTGGAAGAAAGTGAAGCCTCAAAAGGCGTCAAAACCTGTTTGACACCTGTTTTGGTCAGAGTTTTAGTTAGTATTAGTTACATTTTAGCTTGGAGATGTTGCTGTCGTTCCACAGCATCAGTGTGTTTTAACTCATTTGGTGTTAAGTAGTGTGGCTTACACACAAGTTCGAGCTCCTAAAGAGGATTAGGAAGAAAAGTGAACTTGTTGTTTTGCTGCATTCAAAGTGGAAAACAGTTGCTGCTGTGGTACGGGTATCGTAGCAATCTGCAGTCGCATTCTTTTGGTATCTTCTTAAATCTTGTGACCATAGCTCAAGGACAAATAGTTGGTTTCTTCCTGACGTCGGTGCTTTGCTTTCCTTAAACATTGCTGTCTTTTTAAGTTTCATTTTCGTCTGTTGTTTTTTCCACACTAAGGTTTTAGGTCGTGTGTTCAAACTTCATAAGAAGTCACGCAAATTCTGAAGTCACCATATTGAAAATCCACACCACACGTGAATTCAATATATAGCATTGAAGTGGTTTGGCATCAGTAAAACTCCCAGATGTTTGCAAGGTTGACTTTTCATGTCTCCCCTTAACTCTTTCTTCTTGAATCTGTCTCATTGTTGGACAGGGAGTCATGCAGCCTTGTTATAATAGCAGTGCATTGTATAGATTTTGTGCAGCTCATTCCCCTCCCTGCGAAAGGCTCAGCCACATGACTTGGCCAGATTCCACTGGATAGATTTCCTTTCTCTGTTCTCTGAGCTGATCTAAAAAGTAGCTTTTGATAGTAGTGGTTTGAAACACAATAAGCAGTTCTAGCGGGTTACAGCTAACCTTAGAACAGAACAACCAGGTCTAATAGGTTCAGGCTCTCACAAGTCCTGAATGCTTTCAAGTCACTTCTCGTAGCGTCACCCCTCTGGAGGCAGTTGCAGTACAGGCTCCTAGGAGGCCGTGAGAAAGGACGAAAGCAACCAACCATTGGGTGGTGGAGGCAGATCTGATCCAAGATGGCTTGTTCACATCCCGGCTATGGCTGCGCCGTGACTCCAAGCCGGGAGCTCGCTGTGCTCCGACTTCTCCTTCTGGTGTTTTTTGGGGGTGGGGGGGTGGCTTGATGAATGGCGCGAGATAAACATCCATAGCTTCCACTTGTCGAGCGCTTCCTGTTTGGTGTCGCCCAAGTCCTCTCGTGCAGCCAGCAAGGGAGCATTTGTGGGACAAAAGTTCACGACTCTGAGAATGACTCCCAGCAAGCCAGCTGGTCGCCCTGGACCGCCAGCCAGATACGGAGCATTCCATCTTCACCCCGGCATATTTGGAGAATGATGTGATGCTGATGATGATGATGATGATGATGATGATTATGGGTGGGATCAGACTATTAGGACAGTGAAACATTTCAGTCAAAGACTTGCTGGACGACTTGTTAGATTGGTTTTGCATTCAGCAATGTTTTTGTAATTTTTAATTTTTACTGCTTACTCCAAAGTGTCAGTTCAGTTCCTCTGAATCATATGAGAAGAAAATACTAAGGGTTTTCTCTGATGTTCCTGTGTTCCTGTTCCTGTGTTCAATACATGATGCTGTTGCAACTGCAGTACAGCTGGAAGGGCTGTGAAAGGCAGCTGCCTCAGCCACAGGTTTCCCCGCTGGTTTTGTCATTGCTGCTAACTCCCAGGCTCTGGTTGAGGTCTGTGCAGCTGCCTCTGTAATTACCGAGACAAAGACCTTTTTGAGTCAGAAACTGGTTAGAGAACACAAGAGAATGGCAAAGCATTATAAAGTAAAAATTAAGAGTGCTTTTAAATATTTTTTTAAAAAGTATCTCTTGGAAAACACTATAAAAATCAGTGCTGGATACTATTTGTTGCTGTCTTTTGTGTCTAAAGTAAAAGTAAGTTTTAACAAATGAAGACAGAAGCGACGGTACTCCTACCAGCCCTGTTTAAGTTACATACTTTCTTTTGTAAACATGTGTTACTTACACAGCTGAATGGGAAAAAAAAACACACAAACTGAATGACTTTAGTAAGAAAGGTAAAGAAAAATAGGGTTACGATGCACACCCTTATTCTAGTACTTCTTTGCAGAACTCTGATTTTATTATACCATTTCGATTTTTTTTGGCTGTAGTCTAACAGTATGACAGATCTTTACCTGATACTATACACTCATTCTTTAAAAAAAAAGATCCAAATTTGTCAGAAAGCTGTGCTGAAAGATTAACTGGAGATGTTGTTTTTGCATCAAACATATCTTTCACAATTCTGACAAAAAAAAACAACAACCTTAGTTTCAAATTGCCTAGTTTCTTTACATCTCAATGGGCCTTGTATTTTAATAGTGCATACACATGTTTTATCCTCTCTGAATGAGAGAATGCACCAGGTGAAACATTCGCAAGCCCCACTTCACTCCAACTAACCTTGACTGAAACACAAAGGAAATAAATCACCATCAGACTCCCTTGTAGTCAAGAGATGATGCCAACAAGTGCATCATCCCTTGGAGCTGGTAACCGTATTTCACCCCAGAAGATGTCCCGGCGGCAGCAGCAGCGTAGAACCATGTGTGCTATACGAAGCCAAAACTTTCCTGGAAAGTTCATTTGGCTTTTTGTCAACAACAAAACCAGTCACCAGTGAATCAAAACAACTGGTATTGGTTTTAAAAGGCATGGTAATTGCTCCTTTTATACATAGGTTTTCAGTGTTTATTTTCAGGCTTACTGATGTATGTATTCCAAAACCATGGGGTTGACTAAATTTATATCGCAGTGGGGATTGATGCACATGCACAACCTAAAGCCATTTTACACAAGGAATCTATCAATTTTCCTGGTCTTGGAGTAATTTGTGGAAAATGGGGGAAGAAAGAAAAAAAAAGAGGGGGGGGTATCTCTGAAGTTAAGTGAGCTAAGTAATTTCTACCATCTGCACTGCACATTGCTGCCGCCTTGCTCCCCTTTAAATGTAAAGTGGCAAGGCAGAACACAAGGCCTGGCCGCAAGAGTCGGAGAATGACAGAGTGGAGAAGTTTGGATCTCTCTGGAGAAAGGGGGCTCTTTGCGGAGGGGTTTGAATTTTTTTTTTCCTTCTCAAAACCACCAGAAGAAGGCAAGTTGCACCACTAAACGTGGCTTGTAGTTTGCCTGAATATTCTTCACCGCACTTGACTTGCCAGTTGCGAGTTTTTAATCTTGCACCACTCCAATCTCTGCTAATGCTATCTGAAATGGCTTTGATTATTATTGTATTGAAGTGGTGGAGTGCAGCGTAACGGTGCACCCATTTAATATGTGGGACTCCCAGCCATTTTGTTTCTGTGAGGCCCTGCACGTGTTATTTGGGATTGCTTCCCATCAGCGCTGATGAATTTGTAACCGTGGATTACCACGGTTCAGTGAAAGAGGATTTCTCGTTTCCCTTATTAATTTACTTATTAACAATCGACTTTGACTGGCTTCCGTCTAGGGAGCTTCAAGCATGACAAATGCTGACTAGAAACAGTCAAACTAACATTGCTGGCACAAAGCTTACCCTCTTCATATTAATGCATCCCTTTTCTGTGTAGCCAAGTTAATCTTTGCTCACTAGAGGAGCTCTTAGGAGCAGAAGATTACACATTTTTTAGGAGATCTGCCAAAATGTATTTCCGGTGACCAGCAGTGAAGTTCACGTAACTTCTATTGTTGCCTTTCAGTCATTTCATCGAGGCAATATTGATCTCTGTAGCATTTAGCAGGTTTCAGAATGTCTTATTCTGTGTTGTTTTCTCAGCACTGTTTGCCTTTCCTGTCTCTCAGAGCAGAGAGTGATCTGTCAAACTGATAGGAAGGTGGCAGAGGAAGTGAAATTATATGTTGATGCAGCAAGAAGGTCTTTGCGCGTCAGAGGGTAAAGGGCGTGCAAAACGTTTAACTAGTAGCATTGTTTCTAATGTATTAAAATGGAACATTAGAAATTGTACTGCTGCTGAACTTTAGTTTGAATTTCAAACGAAAAGAAAGCTACTCAGCAGGGCTCCTTCTGTCACTGTGTCTCTTTATTCAGCTACATTGGCTGGTTAGCTGCCCTCAGAGCCGCTCCCTGTTTCCATATTCCCTCCGCTGCTGCTCTCCAATCGGCTGTGGTCGGCGGAGCAGCACAGCCTGTTCGAGTCTGTGTGAAATGGCTTTTCTGCACGCTGCCCCTGCCATTACTCTTGTCCCTGCATATAAACATTTAGAGAAATTGCCTGTTGGGGCTTGTGTTTTAGAAGGAGGTGACAGGTTAAATGTTGAAATGTGGCTTTTCTGCTTGTTTTTGAGTTGGCACCAACTGCGTTAAGCAAAATTAAGTCCACAAAAGAACCTGGAAATCAAGGAGCTTGTTTTTAATGGCTTTCTGAAACAGACCTCGCAATGATTCTTGATGTTTTTTTTGTTTTTTTTTGTTGAGCAACAGATGTCTGCTCCTACATCCTGCTATTACCACACACCTTCTGACCTCCATCAGAACAAGAGAAAGTGCAGACGCCATCAATCTTAGCAGAAATTGCCCCCAGGTTCATCTGTTCATTTGCTCCATGTGGAGCTGGTGGCTTTTTCCTGGACCAGATAGGGAACATGGAGTTAGTAGTTAAGTACGCTGCCTTGTAATACTATCCATATACTTTAAACTTTTTCAGATTTTGCCACATTACTTTCAAGCATCTGATTGACTAACACAAAATAGTGCCTAACTGTGAGGATAATTATGGTTTTCATTAGAAAAATAAACAAAAAAATCTGTTACCAGTGGGATGCGTTTTTATGATGACATTAAATAACACCCAAAGTAGCCAAATGGCTTCAGAAGCCACTATTATGATAAATGGCATTCATTTGTGTGAAATTTAATCACATCTGAAATCTAGCTATTTTGTAGCTGTGAAGCATAAGAGGTTTGTTATAGAATATCAGTGAAAACACAGCACCATAAAGACCAACGATCACAGCAGACAGGTCAGGGATTAGTTTGTGACTGTTTGAAAGAAAACTTCAAGAACTTCGAGATACAATTTACCACAAGTGGCACAAGAAAATTCAGAAGAAGGAGCTCTGGTAATTGGCGTTTGCTGTTGTGGAAGAAAACTTACTTAGTCTCTATGGTGAAAGATAGCGGTGTTGATATCATGATGTGGGGATGCTTTTGTCCTGCAGGTCAGTGCTGATTTGGAAGATGGATGGAGCTAAATAATGCACAGTCTTGGAAGAAAACCTGTTGGAAAACACTTGAAATTGGGAAGAGATTCACGATGGCTCTAAAGAGACAGACAAGAGCTACTGTTGTTACATGTTAGTGACCCTGTCAAAACCCAAACCTAACCCTCTTCAGGATCTGTGGCAGGAGTTGAAAACTGCTAACCAGGAACTCTTGATCCAATCTGATATGTTTGCATTTTTTGAGAACCATGTTTGGTTTTCCTACTACTTTACTTTGGCTGTACACCACTTTGGGTTGTTCTGTCTCATAGATTTCAAATAAGATGCCTTGTAGCTCCCGACATTTGTAGCTGTAATTTGGTATGAAAACTTTTGCAAGGCACCATATATGTTTAAGGCAGAGGTTCAGGGGTTGGATCGTTTGCAGCCATAACTCATCAGCTGTGTGCAGGGGCCTGGCCAAGCTTGTCTTAGATCATGCTGCTGTCTTCCTGTGAGGGCCTTAGATCCTGTGACTCAGCCTTCCTCTGGTCTGCCTGGACACTGCTCATGCCTGTAAAAAGCCATGCACACACTCATGCATACACAGATACATGAAACCACACACCTATAGATATATAGGTCACTGTAGAGATGCAAGGATGTTTCTGTTACTTATGTAACTGTTTTGCAGTGTTAGACTAAAAAAGCCACCTGGTTGGATTAGCGATACAGTGGTTTGTAACTAAACAATGACCTCACCTCCATTATCTCCTCAGCACTTCTGTGGCTTTTGTACTTTAGGCCAATTCAGCTCAGGAGGAGTAATGTTTCTCCAGATCAAAATAATAAAAAACATGTCAGAATAACTGTAGGATTTTCTTCAGACTGCTCTTGGCTTTGGCTGGAAACCATCTGCTTTTGTGATTGATGCAAATAAGGTAAGCGGTATAGCTTTCTTATCGTCTCATGCCGATTGAACGACATCTAAGATGACAGGTGTCTCCTCTCCTGTTATACTGTGGTCTGGCCAAGGTTCTGTAGCTAATCGCGGTGGTTAGAGGAGCGATTCCACCACGTCTGCACCGGTTAAAAAAAAACAACAAAAAAAAAACAACAGATGACTTACAAAGCAGCACAAAAACTAGCAGAGTTTATTGCATATAATATCTTGCCACTTTTTTAACT
The DNA here is from genome assembly GCF_001443285.1 of Poecilia latipinna. Lineage (NCBI taxonomy): Eukaryota > Metazoa > Chordata > Actinopteri > Cyprinodontiformes > Poeciliidae > Poecilia > Poecilia latipinna. Next base: position 369,300 of record NW_015112928.1, on the reverse strand, counting down.
TCAGGCATTTTGTAGCTGTGCAAAGCCTAACTAAAGTGATCAAACATCTCTGGGACTTGCAGACTGATAACCTTACAGCGTAGCCTGTAGCATGTTGTTGCTGCAAAGAGCAACAGTTGAATTACTGTTAGGATTTTGACCTTGTTTTGCTTGTGTCACACTGTAGCACCACATACGTGTGGAGCGCAGCGTTATTTCATGCTTAGCTAGGGCTTCGGGGGTTTAGAAGCATCGAGTGTCATTCAAAATGTTGCGCTGCTACATTCTGTAACGACATTGAGCTCATACTGTAAGAACTATGAATGAACAGCGAGGCATATTCCCCCACATGGAAGAAAACACGTTAATCAGCCCTAAAAGTGAGAAAGTAACTGTTTCTATTACCACTAAGCCACCGCATGAGTTTCCTTTCTGCTGCATGTGGCTCATTGAGTTAAAACTTTTCCTTTTGCAGAGGAAAGTCGGCTATGTAATGAGGAACATATACAGTGACTTTGTTTCAGTGCACGATGGGATGGATTTGCAGGATTCTGGAGGTGTAGAAAGATGAAGTATGTGACAGCCACGCATACCCTCCCCCCCATTTCTTGTGCCTCCAGCTGTAGGGTGTTTTTCTTGGCCTGCATGTAAAAACACAGAAGCAAACAGTTTTATGTTATGTATGGTGGAAACAAAGCATGCATCGCAGAGTTTGGAGGAGAGGGAATTACCTAAAAAAATGTCATTTTTTTCCTGAACATTACATGTGTTTGTCTTCACAATACTTTCTCATATACTGTAATAGCCATGCTGCAGAGCTTTGTGAAGTCCTTTCACACACAAAAAAAAGGTTGAAGGTGAAGTGGCATAGCTTTGACTCAGTGGAACTAACTTATTTTATTCTTTGAGATATTGTTTTTACATTGTGCATTTTTTTTTACAGTGTGTAATTTAGTTTCTGTTTTGAACTGAAGATAAAAAAGTTTGTTTTCCTTGTAAATAGTGACTTTTCGTAAAATAGACCATATTATGGGATAAACTGTATTTTTACGAAGTAATAATAATAAAAAGAAGCCATATGATGAAAATAAGGAACTGTTAGGGAGAGTGGTGTGCTCTAATTTAAACTGTTGAAACATTAAATATATTCTATCTTTATCTATTAGTCAAGATTTGGTTGCATTCAGTGTTTTTGTTGCAACTGTTGCATTTGAGTATTTTAGAATACCGGTTCAAAAGGTGAAAACCCTTTATACAGTGGATGAAATAACTCCTGCTAATTTTCAAAACAAAAGCACATTCTCTAAATACTGCTGTAGTTTCATTGTAATGTGGAGAGCCAGAATATCAGCAAAAAAAAATAAAAATACTTAAATAAAAGGGCTTTAAAATCATTTGTATTGTGTCCTTGTGTGATTGAGTGAAATAGGCACCACTTAGAATCAGCTGACTTAATAGGATGTAAGAAATTATTTGTAGCCAATCACCAAGTTTTCCAAACGGGATTTTGAGCCATTCCTTTTTACAGAAGCTCTCTAAATCCTTCAGTGCTCTTGTTTTCTGCTTGACAATGTACAGGTTTTCTGTTGGACTGAGGTCTGAAAACTGATTTGGCCACTCCATGACTTTAATCTACTTCTTCTTTGGTCACTCATTGTTGTGTAGTGAAACCTTTGTTTTTTATTTTTTTATTTTTTAATGCTGGACGACTCATTCTTTACCCCACTTTGGTGTTAACCTAGATTTCCATGTAAATGACCCCGTTCATTAGTCTATCAAAGCACTGAAATGGCCCTGGGGCTGTAGCAGAGCCGATTTGTACTGATTGGAAATCTTGACTGGGGAACTGAAACCTATATATGGCTTCTGTAGCTAGGGGATGGTTGACCTCGGTAGTTTACACTGTAGCATGTTCCTGATGGTTGTCTGGTTATGTGGTCTTATTGCTTTCAGATCACTAACAAGTTCTCTAAATCATCACTGGCTGTGGAAACTTCCCATTGGATACCAGACAGCTTGGATTGTTTCTGGTTAAGGAGTTTAATATATTGAATGTGACAGCTTGAGTCCTTATTATGTGGTTGTGGTGATTCTTGAAGCATCAACTGCAGACCATCCCTTTTGAATCTAACCCAATTCTTTAATGGGATTACTTCACAGTCCTCTCAAGGCTGCAGTTATCTGTGTTGGTTGTGCACTTTTTTGCCACATCTTTTACTTCCAGTCAACTTTCCATTAGCCACACTTATCAAAACGAACCAAAACTATTAATGAATTAGCATGAAAAAAAATATGATAAGATGTATTGTACCTGTATTTTATCACATAAATGTTACTATTTTAGTTTTGTATGTAGTGTTAGGAATGTATTTGAGCTTCTTTCCCATTTAACTCCTTTTCTTCATCATGAATTAGCAACATTCATAAAAATTTGAGGAATATTTAATATTAGCATGATGCAGTTTTACATCTGTGCAGTAGTACCATTTTTGCATTGATGCAGTTCCATAATTAAAACTATAATTGTATTTCAAAATTAGATAATGTGTATATTTGTTCCTGAAGAAAGAACTGTATAGTCACTCTAACCTTTTTTATATTGAAACAGTTCATAGATGACGAAAAAGTTACTAAAGCAATTTAATTTAGTAACACCATTTCTGAAAAGAATTCATTTTTTTAATGCTACTTGAAAATTCCTGTGCAAATTTTAACATTTGCATTTGATATGCACAGGAATTTGCATAATTTACCCTCAACACTGGTGAGCATATGCAACTAGATTTTCCAGTGCCGTATTTTGGCAAAGTATGAAGTATCGAAGCGTATTTTCCTCTTTTGTGGGTGGTAAGTTATACCTCAATTTACCGTTTTGATAAAAAAAAAAAAACTTTCCTTTCTAAGAAACCTTTACTGTGGTTTATTCCTTTATTGTAAGACTTGTATACTAAATATGAAACATCTTAAAGCATTCCGGGGCAAAAATCCTGCTATTAGTTGCCTCTAAGACCAGAAGCTCGGTTTAACGTACAACAAACTAAAGAAAGTTATCTTCTGTCTTTTGATGAAGTTTCTCCAGGGTATGTGATCCACTTTCTTTCACAATTAAATAATTGCAAACTTATAAGTCAATAGTGTTATTTATCTGTTGAATAAAAGCACATTTGATCACACACAGACCCTGTGACGGCCTGTATCTTGCCACCTCAAGCAAAATAAACAAGCGCCTTCCACCTCCTGACTGGTGTCGAATATTTCACAAGAGCCAGGCACCTTGATTAAAAAAAACAAAACAAAAAAAAAAAAAATACACTCCAGCTTTTTGGAGGTTGAATGTTATTTTACTTGAATACCTTGTTTTGTCATTGCATTTCTTCAGTAACCTAGATGTACGTGCTCATACCCAATCGGAGGAGCAGTTGTTCTCTCAATATCTCCCTAAAGCCATAGCTTCGGTTCCCAATAAATCTTAAGAAATGCCAGCTACAAAGTGGTAAAGATGTCTTTTAAGTTTAGGTTTACATGAAGCGACGCATCATTTCTGCTTTCTTAATGAAAGACTGCATTGCTTTAAATAATGACAGCTCACAGCATTTTCTAAACGAAATGTTGTGCAACTTTAACCTTTACACCGTGGGTGTCTGGCTGTGTCAGATTAGATATTTACAGTGTTAGAAGGAAGAATGGCCTAATGCAGTGAAAATAAACCACATGACAGTTGAATGCCAGAGGTAACGGGGCCTTCCTTCCCTTTGCCATTTTAGGAAAAAATTGCGCCTGTTTTGAAGAGTGTTATAGGCAGCCAAATAACACTAATGATAAATAAGATTGTAGAGAAAAGTCAGAAGAGATAAACTTAGATGATTAGTTAACCAATCAAACTATTCATGGAGTAAAAAACAAAAACACACACAATCTCAAAGCTGAAACTTTATTCTTTAATTCCTCTTTTTAGTTTTATGTTTTTATAAATTTATCAAAACAAAACATTCTGGTTCCTGATATAATTTATGAAACTGTTATCTAATTTATTTTATTTTTTTTACTTTTACAGTGTGTTTACCAGTTGAACAAATTTTTGTCATCACATCTGCGTGGTCCTTTGCCAGGTTGTAAAGGTGTATATCAGCCTAATATCCAGCAGCACACACTTTCTTCACTGCGATCACACACTACTCTTTACACCATTTGACTTGAGAAATCCATTTTACTGTGCCTTGCAAAACCTTTTTACATTTCGCAGTATAACCACAAACATGAGTGCATTTTTTTGAGGTTTTCTAATAGATGAAGACAAAGTTGTGAATAGTTGTGAAGTGCTGAGACATGAAGCACGTGGTGTGGATTCAAATGCATGTGTGTTAAATATAAGCAAAACTGTTGTGCACCATCCTCAGCATGTCTGATTCTGCTGATCAACATTTACAAAACAGTCGGACATCGGAGGATGATATGAAGTCTCAGTTCTGTGTAAACTTTTGGACTGAACAGCTGTTGATCTGTCTATGCTTTGCACTAGCATGGCATATGAACCAATTATTTAATAATTGTACATGGGTGAATTCGGATGTAATTTTATTGTCTTTCATGGTTGAAACGGTTGAATAACATGTCAGTCATGTTTCCTTGTCACTTTTACTCACTTCTTTTGTCCCTGTCCTTCACTTCTTTTAGTCGCAACAGGATTTAGCACATCAATGGTGGATTAGTTCGTTTAACAAAACCATACAACTCTGCACTCGTCTTTCCAGCCTGACTTGAGGACCTCACACACAGCCCCCCTGTCTTTGGTGTGCGTGTGTGGTCGTGGGTGCTTGGCTGAATGAATCTTCGTTTGAAGATGATAAAAAGCTTTGCTAGCCTTCAGAGATCCATCCAGTCATATGTGTCGAGGCTGTTCTGTGAGATTTAACTTGTGTGAAGGCTGTAAAACGGCGGTAAGAGCTTTATTGTCGCAGACCAGAAAGAAAAAAAATTGTGTCAAAGTCTGCTTTAGACATGCATTCACCCCACCTTTTTCTGATCAACAAACTGCTTTTAGCTAAAGTGAAATGGTTAAAATAGCGTCCTAAACCTGCCAATCTATTGTTCTTGTACTTCATGCTTCCTCTTGCTTTTGCGGGTGTGGAAAGTTGTGTCCTCTGCCCTTGTAGCACACTACATGCTTGCCTGCAGATGCTCCTGCTACAGAGCTCTGCACAGTGGAAAGTGCTGCTCGATATGCCAATAGGAGGGGGGTCAATCTGGAAAGACTCTAATTTTTAAGTGTGCATCTGAGAGCCAGCTTGTCCGGATGGAGGAGGAAAACCCCACAGCGAAACTGCAGCCAGCTCAGGAAGGATGCTCCCCATTTTTCTTCCACATACGGGGCGGTGACGGTTCATGCCACATGGTGTTAATCACCTGAAAGCGTGAGAGGGTTTAGGAAGTAGATGTGTCAGAATGAGGGGGTGAGCTGGAAACATTCCATTAAGCCGACACGTGCCTCTTGCAACACACAGTGTTGAGCCGAGCTGCATCTTTGTAGCTGTGAAAGTCATTCATTTAGTTTTAGCCACCATGAAGACTTACATTTGCTTTTACCACATTTCAGTGAAATTATGCAATCTTACAGTAGTGACCAAAAGTTTTTAGGATGGCAGAAGTCTTGTTTCTTGCATGCATTACTGCTTCAAATTCCATGGTGGTAAGTTGGATAAGCTTTTAAAAAGATTGGTCGGACTAGATGAAATGAACTGGAAAGTCAATGAAAGTTCATAAAAACTAACTTAATTAAGGAAAAACTCATCTGGACTGTTTAAATTCTGCCAGGCAATGACATAATTTCAGTGGAGAGTGTTAATAAGGCCTGGCAGCAGATCTCACTCTGTGGTTTAATTATGAGTTGAATTGTTTTAAAATGGAGTGGTGCTTGGTTGGACCCAGGACTAAGTGGACCTTATGGCTGGCTTGGGAGTGCAGTGGAGTCCACTTGAGTTTGATCTGGACGAGGTAACTAAGGAGAAGCAAGTCGAGGGTTTTTCAATTTTGTTTCTTTTTATTTGATCATTATTGATAAGCTACTTGGTTTTGTTGTTGCACCATCCGTTTTAGAGTGATGAATTGAAGGCATTTAAAACAAAATAGTATTTGTGTACAGTCCTTTTAAAAAGCTACATCAACACACTTCCTAAGTACATTACTATATGTGGGGATTCACTGCCAATTGGGGTGTAAAGAGGTGAATAACAAAAATGACTGCTTTTTGGAGTTTTGTCTTTGTTTACAAGTCACCTGCAGTCTGTGTTTCTCCAGCGGTCAGACAACCTTGGTATTGGTCTTTCTTGGCACTTCCAAAGACCCCAGGTGTCTTTTGTGTCCTGTGCCCAGACACTGTCAACCTCTGCTGCTCCCAGGCCACGTGGATATTGTTCTGTCCTGCCCATTGTGCATGACCCAGGTTCAAGGGGAAACAGCTGGCGTATCCCTCAATACGAGCCATCTTGGCATCAACACTAGGCTGATGTCATGGTCCAAGCCCCCCCAGTTCCCAGTTTGTTACAAAACCATGAAAACTGGATTCAAAAATCTCAGTATTGTTGATCGACATTTTCCGTACAGTCAGGTGTGCAAAATGTGTTGTTCACAGGAGATGAGAAGAACTTCCTCTTGAAATTACTATGATACTAAAAGAAAACTAATTTGACTGAAAATAAGTGCAAGGTACTGCTTTAAAATTAATCTAATTAGTAAATAGAGTTAATCTGGGTGAAATTTAGTCTCTTTGTAAATGTCACAAATGTTCTGAAGATTTATGAACAATCAGCATCATGAAGACCGAGGACAAAATCAGACAGCTCAGGGACAAAGTTGTGCTGAGATTTAAAGGTATTTTGCCTCTATATGACTGTAACAGACGCAGCATAAAAGGTTTTAGAAAGAACAGAGGTGGTACGGTTGTCATTACGTCATTAAGAAAGTTGCTTAGACATCAGCTTTAATAGTCAGCGTAGTGACCCACAGTAACTCTGGAGGAGCTGCATAGAGCCACGGCTCAGAGGAGAGGCTCTCTCAACAGGTCATGCATTCCACAAATCAGAACTTTAGAATGGTGGGGAGAAAGAATCCTTATGACTTTTATTCAATTACAGTCATAAGAAGTGCTGTTTCCCACAAGCTACTCAGAGAACACAACTAACATGTGGAGGAATCTGGCAATCGTGAGAATTGTACCATGAGACACGACTGTGGTAGCTTTATGCCTTAGATGTGCTTTTCTTCAGCAGTGACAGGGAAGCTGATGAGAGTGGATGTGACGATGGATGGAGCTTCAAACAGCGCAATCCTGGAAGAAAACTTGCTAAATGCTATAAAGACCAGGCACTAGAATAAAGGTTGACCTTCTAGAAAGGACATTGAACCTAAACACAAAACCGGAGTTGGACAATGGAGTAGTTCAGATCAATGCATATTCTTGTGGTATATTGGCCTAGTCAAAGTTAAGGCCTAAGTTCAGTTAAGAATTTTGGAGAGAATTCCAATTCAGAGGAGCTTTCCATCCAATACATTTGAGCTTTTGCTGCCATAACTGCAGCAAAAGGCGATTATACAACAGATGAGCGTTAACTTTAATGTTCATGCCACACTTTTCAAATTTGTTTTTGTAAAAAAAAAAAAATAAATAAATAAAAATAAAAACTAAATATAAAGCATAATTTCGTTTGCACTTTTTTCTTATGTGTCACTTAAAACTCAAATATAATAGACTGAAGTTTCTGGATATAACACTACAAAATGTGAAAAGATTTTACTGACAAGGATGCTTTTGCATTGTGCTGCATATTCGTATATACAATAGGGATGCCAACATTACTCAGTAGGAGGTCATGACGTGCCGTAAAGGCAGGAAGTGACTCCGCATTGAGAGGAGTTGCACTTCCTGTGCTCTGACTCTCCGCTACAACACTCAGGATTTCTTCTTTGGTCTGTTTTGGTCCTGATCTTACGTCTTGTAGCAACTCCTTTTCACGATTACTTGGTTTCATGTTAGCTTTGGTCAGAACACCAGCAGTAAAGATGTCTGCTAGTTGAAGGTTACAGCCGTATTGTCGCCTTGTTGATTTTTCTTTGGCAAATTAAGTTAAAGAACTGCACATTGAAAAATCAAATATCCAGCTTTTATGACCTGAGTTCTGTCCTGAAAATGGGATCCCTTTGAGTTACATTTCCTCATACCTTGTAGTGTAAATTCCTCTGAAATGAGGAAAGGAGGCCTGAGCAGGGGCACATTTCCTGAGTCATCGGGTTCAGAATACTCCGATACCTCTACAAATGGTGATGTAAGACTCTGGAAATGGCATAATATGATTATTTTTCAAAGTAGGGTAATTTTAAGAGTTTCACTGCAGCACGAGGTTGTGCGAAAAGAATCAGAAAACCCAAACAGATCTGCATCATTTAAATTTTTTTGCAGAAAGTCTAACATTAAAAAGTTTTAATGCTACTTGCACCTAAAAGTAAATGTTACGGATATGTTTCTCTTGGATCATTTACTGATCTTATGTCTGTGTATTTCCTCAGTTCCCAGAGTGTGGCTTCTTTGGCATGTATGACAAGATCCTGCTGTTCCGCCATGACTTAAATGATGAAAACATCCTGCAGAGGCTGACCTCAGTAGAAGACATCCATGAAGGGGACCTCATCGAGGTGGTGCTGTCTGGTATGTATGCATGCAAACGATTCATGAGGATGTGAAAATTTTGTTATATTCTCTTCTTATTAGCATCTCATCGTTTTTACACGTTACTATTCCTTGATAAAGTATTCATGGCCATTGAAGTGTTTCTTTTTTTTTTCCATTTTGTCACGTTACAACCACAAACTTGTTTTACTTAGGCAGTACATAATTATGAAGTGAAAAAAAAAGCATACTTTTTTTTTTTTTTTTTTTGCACATGAAAAATCTGAAATATGTACTGTATTGTTGTACCTCTACATAAAATGCAGTGCAAACAACTGGCTTTCAGAAGTCACCAAACTACTAGAGCCCACTTACATGCAATATAATGTTATTAATGCATCTGCTATAGGAAAGCCTCAGAGGTTTGTTAGAGAACAATAATGAACAAAAAGCATCATGAAGACCAAGGATCATAGCAAAAATAGTGAACAATTTGTGGCACAATTTGAACTTTTCTATCTACGTAGTCTGAATGAGCTTCAGGTATTTTGTAAAGAATAATGGCTAAAGACTTAAAAGACTTGATTCCATTTACTGTTGTAAATTTAGAAAACTGTGTTATTTTCCTTCACAGCTAAGCATGAAAGGTCAATAAAATACACTGAAGCTTGTGGGTGTGAAGTCAAAACATGTGGAAGGTGTGAATACTTGCACAGCTATTATCTTAGCTGCATTAGGTAAAGTTGAGGAAAGCCCAGAGGAAGGACAAACCTACAAATGTAAAGAGATGCAGAGTTGATGACATCAGTCAAAGCTTCAGTCTGACAGTTTGTGCTCCAGTTTATGTACATTTATAATACTTGAAAACTGGCAAAGTTTTGGTTCAGTCTATTCTTCTCCAAACAAACTTGACGTCATGCTTCTACAGACTTCCAATTCAGGAGGAGAGCCGACACAAAATTCACAGAGATGTTTAATCCAACCGTTTTAAAATCCAAACAGTTACTGGAAATGAATAGACTTGAAGGAGCTTCAATTCTCTGCCATAAATGCTCACAGCCCTTCCAGAAAACACAATTTATTTTAAGGTCAACATCAAGAACTGAGTTCAACACTTTCCCATACTTATTAAAACTAGCTGCTTTTATAAAATAACTTAACATGAGCTATAAAAGCTTCTTGTAATCACTGTAGCCAATGCATGTGCGTCTGTCTTCCTGTGCTCACCTTTGTAGCTGCTTCATAGGTGTTAACCTTTTTTCTTTCTCATTTCCTGGAATGAATGAATCAACTTCCTTTGCGAGTGCCGAGACTTAAAAAAGTGCCTCAGAATATCCATTCTGCTTTAATCTGTTCTGCAGCTCCATCTGTCTCTGCTGGGAAGCACCTGATACCACCTGTGCTGCATATCCCACTGCCTCTCCTGGGCTGAGGGGTTTGTTTGCAGGGATTTAGGCAGCGGATGACTGTATAGGTTTAGAATCCCAGGATTCCTCAGGCATCAGGACTAAGGAATGTAGACTTAAGACTGGAGAACTTCCTCTTTTTCTTTCTCTATGTCTGTGTTTGTCTTTTTGTTTCAGTCTGTAGCTGACTGCCTGCTTTCATTCCCTCTCATCTAATCTACCCTCCTTAAACTCATCTGCAGGTGTAAACTCTGAAAGTTGAGCTCAGTGATTCCTGAGCTGCCTGATTAAAACTCCTGTGGAAGATCTGACTTTTGCTACTTCACCAAAATCATATTTTTTTCAAACATTTAATGCAGTTCGTGACACTGAAACGAAAAGAAAGCTCCGGGTTCCCAGGCCGTTCATTTGATATAGAAAAAATCTGAACCTTCTCTGCCCCACAATTTGTCTCCTGTCATCTTCCGTTCATTTTCCCTCTGCTGGTATGTTGTTGGAGTCTGCGGCTGTGGGAGAGGGACGATCTGAATATCTTCCTCTCTGCAGGAGAGAGGCAGAGGTTGCTTTTTCTTGGCCGGCAGCTCAAAGAGAAAAGCGCTTGTTTTTCCTGCAGTAAGTGATTGTAGTAGACCCTTGGAGTGTAAACAGGCTCTGATGTGCAGGGCGGCCCCTGGACACAGCGGACACTGTGCAGAGCCCTCTTGGCCCTTGAGGTTTTGGCCTGGCTGTTTGTCCCTTTGTTCTGTTTTTTTAGCTTCTTTTAAAGCTACCAGCTGAACTTTTCTGTTAAATCAAACCAATGCACTTTAGATATAATTTATCACCAACAGAATAACTATTCTTTTATGGGTTTTTCTGTTTTGTTATTTTGTTAATTGTTATTTTGTTATTCCAAAAAACATAGCTCATGTAAGTGCTGCTCAAGATTACGCGTTTACTAGAACTGTGCTTCTGCCGGAGAACCAAATTATTGTTACATGAAATCTGTTTATTGGCCGTCATCTTTGGCCATGCTTACTAGCCTGCGCATTCAAGACAGCTTCTGTTGTGGAGATCACAGCTTTAAGAGATTTTAGCAAATTATTATTTTTCATCATTTATTGTCTGTGATGCAGACCGAAGCAAACACACCTGCAGTAGATTGTTCATCAGTCAGTGATCCTAAATAAAAATGCAGTGGCTACTGTTCCTATGAGATTATTAAAGATCCGTGGATTATCACTAATTTCTAAATTATTTTTATTTTAATTTGGTTTCAGAGTTTAATTGCTGTGCTATGGTCCTTGATTATATTCCATGTTTTCCTTATTCTGACATTTGGGAGTGGGGATCTGTGCAGTTAATTGAAAATAGGTTCTACATTAATATTTTCATTCAGTTTGGAGACTTTTTGATTTTTAATGTATATCTGCTAAATGTAATTAATTCTGTGTTAAGCTCATTTAATGGTTTCTATTCATAAAAAAATAAAAAAAAAAATAAAAAAAATTACCCCAGAAGATCCGTATGATTTTCTAGTGTGAGACAAGCACTTAACTTTTTGGAAGTTAATTTCTGGAAAAAAAAGAAAAAAAAAATGTATATTGTCTATCTGTTCTTGTTTTTGTTGATGTTTTTTTTATTATTATTTATGGAGTTTTACTTTTGTTTTGTGTGGTGTAACCTGTGCATGAGAACACAGCATGGTTTTCAGTTAAAGTTGTCCATGTTAAAACACAAAGAAGAAACTTGTGCAGAGATTTGCTATACCTTAAACCTCTATACAGTTTGTCATGCTACAGCCACAGTCTTCAATGTATTTCATTGTGATTTTATATTACCGAGCAACAAGACGTACTGCATGTTTGTAAAGTAGGCAGGAAATAGACAGTTTTCGAAAGTTTTTGCAAACAAAAATCTGAAGCGGTGTGCCTTTGTAATCAGCCCTGTAATCAACTCTGATAATCCTAATAAAATGCTATGCAACCAACTGCCTTCAAAGCCAACTAAGTAGTGAATAGTTTCCACCTGGGTGTAGTTTGGTCTCTGTTGTTCTGTGAAGGCCTCAAAGGTTTGTTAGAAATCTCTAGTGAACAAACAGCATCATGGAGAGCAAGGAACACAGGAGACAGATCAGGGAGAAGATCCTGAAAGCAGGTATTAGCATAAAAAAACCTATGCTTTTAGCTGAACTTTGAACATCTCACTTAGCAGTGTTCAATCCATTATGTGAAAAAAGGAAAAGTAAGGTAAAACTGATAGACTGGACAAGGAGAACATTAATCAGCAGCCATGTGACCTAAGGTAACTCTGGAGGAGCTGCAAAGATCTACAGCTCAAATGGGAGAATCTCTCGAAACAACTATTTCTTGTGTGCTCCACATGTCTGATTTATATGAAAGATTAACAAGAACAAAGTTACTACTAAAAGTTGTTAAACTGGCCCAGTAAAGGTTTGACCAAAGTGTATGGTTGAAAATTGATCTTCATGAATGCTTTCCACACAGTCTCATTAAGTTTGAGCTATTGTGCAAAGAATAAAGAACAAAAATAGTCTCTAGATTATTTGCAAACCAGGTAAAGATGTACCCCAAAATACTGGCTTTACATATTATTGACTCAGCAGAGATGAACATGATTGCAAGCCACACTTTTCTGGTTTTTTGTTTGTGAAATATTTTTGAAAAAAGTGTACCGTTTCCCTTGTCCTTCACAATTATGCATTATTTGGAGATTGTAGACCGTCACATAAAACTCGAATAAATGCCGTTTTGTGGTTGCGTCGGAGCAAGGCAAATGAAAGCTTTAAAAGTACTTTAGCTGTTAACACCTTAAAATGTCTGCAATTTGACCTGGAAGTATGTAATGTAACACATGCAGGATGTAAAAATATTGAGCGGTTTTAATGAGTCCCACTGGGGTCAGTGGAGTTGTTCTCTGGCTTAAACACATAAAATATTGATTCCATATCAGTGTTGAAATCTGACAAAAGTCCAGATTTTTAACTTGCTGGTTAACTTCATTCTGGTGCTTCTTGTGATGTCATCAACCCAAACACACACAAAGCACAATTAACTGTTAGTATCACAGGTGATATATTATATTCATTTGTGTTTTTTCTTTTCTTTTTTTTTTCTTTTTTCCGTTTACACCATGAGTCTTGTTATTCATAAACACCACATACTTCTTTTCATCAGATGGAATGTTTTTTATTGTTTTTTGTTTTGTTTTTTTTTACTGGAGGGCTCATAGCAAATAGATACCACATTCATCTCTTGTGAGAAATACCCTAAAAGCAGCAGTCATGTTTATGTTTTGTGGTTTTTGTTGCTAATTAGCAGGAAGCGTTGGGACAACTCGGTGACTGCAAAGAAATGACCTGTTGTGAATGCTGCTATTTTTTCCTGTTGACATGTGACCTGCTGGAGTTTCTTTCTTTTGTGCTTTGTATGCATTTCATAACGTGATTTGGAATTATGACGTTCAAATATAAAGAACTAAACAAAGTTTGTATTTTTAATATGTTCAACATATCATCATAGAAACTAATGTGAAGAAGGCGTTTTTCATCCAGAAAGAGATGTGGGACTACAACACACAGTGTGGCGTCGCTTTTGTCACCACACCAGCTTTCACTACTTAACCTCAGTGTAAAGTCCACCTGCCTCTTGTTGGACGCTGTAGCTGCTTAAATGATTGTATGGGAACAGCACTGAGAGAAAACAAAAGTGTCAGACAAGCACAGAAAAATGGGTTCTGAACTTCTCCTCTTCAAATGTTTGATTATATTTGATCAAGGCTCATTCCCAGCATTGAACAAAGTGTTTACTTTGAAAATAATGAAAGATTTGGGAAAAGAAAAGACGAAAGGGCAACATATTTGAAACTATGCTGGATTAGATTTTATCCTCTCAGATAGACTGATAAGGATAATTTGTTGATGCTGCAGATGTGATGCCCTCTACTGCAGCATTGATGGTATAGCAGCAAAGATTCAGAGCATCCTCCTGCATAATATATAGAGACATGCTGTGCTCTTCCTTCACAAGTTGATCCAACTTTTTGAAGTTTTATTTCAGTTTCTCTTTAATGTGTTTTGCTTAATGCAGCACAGGACTCTTCTTCGCCTGAAAGCTGTTTGAATATCGTTTTAGGTGGAATAAGGAAACTGAATTTAACTCTTCTTCAGAGAAGACATTTAGAAAGTGCTAGATAATGAATGTTATTGTCATCTGAAGTTATATGCATGGTAAAGCAGACTGAACAATCTTTAAAAATTTCTTTGATTCTACTTTTTTGGTTTAAGTTCTTTTGAGTTGTCAACATTGATGTTATGCATGTTTCTAATAGCAATTACATTTAAACAAGATTGCAAACCATAAGTTTCAATCAGTAGTCAGTCAATCAATGAAGTTTGTTTGTATAGCACATTTCAGCAGCAAGGCAGTTCGAAGTGCTTTACATCATAAAAACACAAACATTCAAACTCACAGAACACCAGCAACCATTTCAGGGTAGATCAAAAACTAAAACCACTAATCATTTCATCCCTACTCTGGATAATGCTTCACTTACCCAATTATCTGGACAGGTGTATTTATGCTGATATTGCATTACCCTATTTTGCTATTTAGGAGACTTTGAAATACATTGTGGTGCACTCGATTTCATTTAGAATTTTCAGAGTAAAATAGGGATGGGTACAAGTGCACACCACACTTTTCAGATTTATTTAGCACTTATTTCCTGCTTTGTTAGTGGCCGTAGGATGACAAAGTGTGAGCAGGTGTGAGGCAAACTGTGTGAAAACCTTTGCTTGTTACTGTGGAAAGCGTCTGCTAGATCTCTGATGGTATATTTAATTTGAAGTGAAAATAGCATAGGCTGACTTTGGGCTGAAAAACAAATACAAAGAGTTAGATTTCTTTGACAGAATATAAACCATTAGACAAAATGGAGCCTTATTACCTGAAGTTTTTTTTTTTTGAAGTACAGTACATCATGATGGCACAGTTAAAGACAGACTTTTATTTCCCTCTAGCTTTATATAGAGTTCCTGCAGAAAGGTTTTAGCTTCCAGTTGAGAGAGAATAATAAAAAAAAAAACAGAATTATTCTACGCTTTGAAATCTAACCATGCTTATTTCTTAGTCTAAAATGCCCAGGTAATGACAGCTTTTCTAACCAGCAAAACACCTAAAATACCAAGATATTTTTTTTTAAGTATTTTTTTTTTCTAAAGCATCCCTTTTGAAACTAGTATTCCTTACAGTGTCACATCAATGCATCTTATTTAGTTATGAGTTATGGTGTGCTGTTACAAACCATTGATCTGCTTTGCCCTGTTTTTGATTCCTTCTCATCTGTCCTCATTGCCCATTTTCTGCCATTTTCTTTGCCTTTATCTACATTTGTTCTACTTCTTTTTTATTTGATACCACATCATTTACATTCTTCTCTTTGTCTCCAGCTCAAGCCACGGTTGAGGACTTCCAGATCCGACCTCATGCCCTCTACGTGCACTCCTACAAGGCCCCCACCTTCTGCGACTACTGCGGGGAGATGCTGTGGGGTCTCGTCCGCCAGGGGCTCAAATGTGAAGGTTGGAAGCACGCACGCAAATCTGGAGGAATTTGTTAAGACTTAATTTTGTAAAAATCTTTTTTTTTTTTCACAGTTTTGTCATTACATTAAATTATAACTGTAATGTTATCTTATTGTTTCAGTTTTTTTTTTTTTTTTAGTTTGTCATCAGTTTTCAAACTTTTGGTTTTTATCATGTGGGTTTTTTTAAAGTTTTGAACTGGGTTTTATTTTCTGTTCTTTTTTCCAGGATGTGGGCTGAACTATCACAAGCGTTGTGCCTTCAAGATCCCCAATAACTGTACCGGCGTGAGGAAAAGGCGGCTCTCCAACGTTTCACTGCCAGGACCATCCCTATCCGTGCCGAGAGCACTACCTGCTGAAAATACGGTGGTTGTTCCTGATGAGGTGAGCTCTGATTGAAGGAAATCATTCTAGCTTTAAATTATACGTAGTTACTCCTTTGTTACTCGGAGTGAGGGGTTTTTTTTTTTTTTTTTTTTCATAGCTCGACAGAAACAGAAAAGCCAGATGAGTTTTCACTTGTGGTAAATGTTTACAAACTTCAGATTTGGCCCCTTTTCAGGGCCACTTTGTAGAATCCCACTGATGCAGAAAATTGAATTTAGCTGCACTGACTCAGTGTGAAGCTTCTCAGTGAGGTCTTATGAAACAAATTTCACTTAAAGCCACAAAGGAATCTTTCCTACTGTGCATCCACGCCAAAGGTCATAAGGAAATGTAATTATGGTAATGATATTAAAAGTCTATTGAAGTCCAGGATTTTGCAACTACTAATGTTTCGGCAAAGAAATGGAATGTGTGTCCCTCCCTTTTCTGCCAGGAGTTTCCAGACTGTTTGATTTATGCAAATAAAATGGGAACTCGTGTGCTCTTATGTGGTAAAACACGGCAGAGTTAATAAGCTTTTTGTGGGCTTGGAAAGTCATTCAAATGCTCTTTGAGATCTTTTATTTTCACTTTTTAGAGACTTATTTTGAAGTCAAAAAAGACTGCACTAACCTTATTAGTGTTTTGTCAGTTCCCCGGCTAGTCAAAACTAGCTTTAAATTCAGCCAAGTGAATATGAATTCATTTTAACAAGTTTACCCCCGAAGATAAGGGTCTGCTGCTCCAGAGCCACAGTGGCTCCACATACATTTGGCTAAAAAAAATTATAAAGAAACCTCTAGTGTTTTTAAATATAATTATAAGAACAAATGAAATGTTTTAAAGCCTAAAGAGAGAGATAAAATAGCAGAAATGGATGGTAAAGTTTGCAGACCTCTGTTCTAAACATTCTGGACTAAGTTTACAGCTCCAAAATAAACTACTTCTCATTCACCTCTTTTGTTTTGTCTAAAATGAAGTTTAAGAATGAGTCATGACATAATTCACAAATCAGCATGTTAGTTAGCATCTTTTTCACTCTCTCCTGTTGACTTTGCTCACAAAAAGAAGCCATTTTGTAAAGACTGAATTCCCAAAAGGCTGCTCTTATTCACAAGTTTTGACAGTTTTCTTGTCCGAAAAACATAATTGAATAGCTGAATGACAATTGTTCGTTTAGGCTACAAAAATAATTATTATAGCTTTAAAACTTCTTATTACCATCCAGTCAACATAGTTGTCATCAGTGTGCTGCTTTGCCAGCCAAGCTCTAATAGTGATTAACTGCAAGATGCTAAAAGTTGAAGTTATCACGCTTTGTTCCTGTCACTGGTTTTAACTCCTTATAATGTCTCCCATCCCCTCCCAAGCGTTTGACTGTTTCTCCGTTCATCCAACCTCAGCAACAGCGGTCGCATCAGGAGGCGGGGAAGCGCATCCTGTCCTGGAGCGGCAGGCCTATCTGGATGGATAAGATGGAGAAGACGCGGGTGAAGGTGCCGCACACCTTCGCCATCCACACTTACACTCGGCCAACCATCTGCCAGTACTGCAAACGGCTCCTCAAGGGTCTCTTTCGCCAGGGAATGCAGTGTAAAGGTAACACTGTGTATGAACATGTTGAACTTGAAAGTATCAGAAAACATGCAAACACCTCATTATAATTATTGCACTGCAGACTGCAGATTTAACTGCCATAAGCGGTGTGCATCAAAGGTACCAAGAGACTGCTTAGGGGAAGTGGACTTCAATGGTGGTAAGCAGTACCTTTTTCACTCCTCTGACTTGTTTAATTGGGTGATAGACAATACACTGTTAAATAATTGATGTCTACTTGGTTATTTCTTCAATCATATTCTGCTATGAGTGACAAGAGTGGTGGAGTCTTTAAAATAAATCTGTTTTTCTGGATGCTTTGCTCATATTATTGAAGAAGGTCTGCACAATTCTACTCTGTATTATTCACTATATACAACACCTGGATTTAAATATTTAGAGCCAGCCAGCCCCGGGCCCGATTCTGATACGACCATGGATATGATGGAGGTGGACAGTGGTGATATGGACGGTGGACGAAGTCTGGACGACCCAGATGAACCATCCACTCCAGACGGGATGTTCAGCATGGACTCTCCCTTCACTGACAGAGAGAAGGATGAAGAGCCTATCAAGACTATAAGGTAGGATAAAAATACAATCACATTGACAGATGGCTTTTTTTCAGGTTGATGACATAAACATCTCTGTAGGTGGCAGTGTTTACTTTGTTGTATCGCTGCACTCTGGTTAGTTCTTATGCTTTATTTTTGATGGGTTTGAGAAAACATGACAGAGACCTAATGAAACTAGAGACGTTAATTTTATTCCTCATCTTGGTCTAGCTGTTTCAGATTGTATGCTTTCACATTGTGTGACGTTTTCCCTTACGAGCTTCAGTGTTTTGTATTGGGATTTTATGTCACAGTGGAAACAATGTGTTTTTTTGTTTTTTTTACAAATAAAAATCTGGAAACCATGGCTTTCAGTTATGTTCTCTTCCCTTCTGTCAATATCTGAGTTTGAATCAGATCTTTAAGTCTTTTGGAGTATTTCTTGAACAGCACATCTAGAGACAGAATAGATCAATCTCATACAGATTGCATGAAAGGATTCAGAGGACATGTGTGTTCAAGTCCTGCAGCAGATCTTCAGCAGTATTCAGGTTGGGACTTTATCTAGGCCATTCTAACACAGCAATACCTTTGTTTTAAACCACTTTGTTGTATGTTTAGGGTTTGTTGTCTCCTGCAGCATGATGCAGCCACTGTCTGTTTTAATGTTGTGTGCAGTGTTGTTTATCTCTCACATATAATGTTTTGTTTGTTGTTATATTTTCTCTCATATGACCAGAGCACCTTTTTGCACACTGCTCTCCTGTTTCGACTTTATAAACGCTAATTTTGTGACTAATACTTGCCGTGTGAACAGATGAGCATCTTGGTTGTTTCTCTGATTAATGGTTAGTTTTTTATAACCAAACCCTGCCTTAGACTTCTCCAGGACGTCACTCTGATCTGTCTTCTCTGCTCCTCCTTCTTAATGATCCTGTTTGTTTACTTGTGATCTCCAACAAACTTCTGAGACGTTCATGGAACAGCTGGATTTATTCTAAAATTAAATTAGACACAGATGGACTCTATTTATTAATTCGGTGGCATGTGAGTGATGCCCGTTTTGGGTTATCAGAGTAAAAGGATGCTAAATACAATTCTTCAGACTTGTTTTTTGTGGAAATGTTTGAAAGCCACATATCCTTGTCCTCTCACAATTATGGGTTACCTTTTGTAGATCTGTTGCAGAATAAATAATATATATATATACTTAAGTTTGTTTTTGTAACATGTCGAGCAATATAGTAGTTGAAGTGTGAGAAAGCTTTGGTGAAGCACATTGCTTTTATGACCATTTTAAAGTGCGTGTTCTTAAAGAAAGTATTTAAATAAACTTGAGATGTATAAGAATTATGGTTTTGTTTGTGTAGTCCTTCAACCAGCAGCAACATCCCACTCATGCGGGTGGTCCAGTCTATCAAACACACCAAGAGACGGAGCTCCACTGTGGTGAAGGAGGGCTGGATGGTTCACTATACAAGCAGGGACAACCTGGTAAGATTAGCATCATTGAAACAGAGTAGCCAACTCCATCTGTTATCTCCTCCATGCTGCATAAAAGTTTCCAAAGCTGCTTAATTTAATCACACATATTTGTAATATTGTTAAAACGTGTATCTTCAGCGCCTGCTCTTCTTTTGCAGCGGAAGAGGCATTACTGGAGACTGGACAGCAAGAGTTTGAGTCTTTTCCAGAATGACACCGGAGCTAAGTTTTATAAAGTAAGCTCCAAAGCATGTCTTCTTACTGGAAAAACACACAACTTGTCCTCCACTTAAAACATCCGGGAAAATTATTAACTTCTCTGAAAATATTTCGGTGAAGTGAACTACATGTATAAGGACCTTCTGGCTTGAAATAAAGCACAATTTAAGTATGACACATTATATTACCATATTCATAGTTGTGAGGTATGTAAATCATAGCCAGTGGGAAGGGTGTGACTCAGCTTTGGAGACGTGCGTGTTGCAACTGTGTATAAAAGCTATAGGGTCTGTGCAGCCCACTGAAATTTCCACTGACAACCCCTTCTGTTCCTTGCCTGTTTAAGGGTCACATATTCAACAGTTGTCATTTGTTAGCTGTTGTTTCTCACTTAGCAGGTGGGAGTTTTTAGGGCATTTTAAACTTCAGAGGATTTGGACTTTGCAGACTTTGCGATTTCCCCATTTTGCATTTCCAAACTGACTTTAAAGAGAGTGCTGACTTTGAGTGAGTGACTGTAATTTGATGTGCAGAGATTGTGTGACACTTCCCTCTCAGTGGCAAGCGCAGTAGTTAGTCATTACTCTGCCACAGGGGCTTAATAATGCAGTAATTACACACCAAACACTGAGGGAAGGGAACTGCAGCCTAGACGGTAAAGACTTCCCCATGTGTCTTTGTGTTTGCTAAGAGATGTGTGCTTCAGAGACACAGACGCCCCTTTGAGTTGTGGTCAGAGGTATGTTGCAGTAGGATGCCGTGTAGGGTGCACAGTTTCCAGTTTGAATGTGTGTCAAGCAGGTGGCTCCATACGTTGCTGTTACACAGAGCTCCGTTTTTCACATTTTTAGCTTACTGTTTGAAAAAGAAGAAATAAAAACAAGGAGAAAAAAATCCCTCTCCCTTCTTTCCTCATTATTCTGTCACACCCTTCATCTTCTGCCACTAAAGCCCCAGAGAGGAAACCTCAGCGGGGACAGACTCCTCAGGGTGTGTTTACTGCCGACTTTATGTGGTTCTTTATTATCAACTTGGCATCCAACTACATTTGAAATCCTCAGCAGGCAAATTGAAGGGTTGCAGCAAATCTCTTTTTTTTTTTTTCTCCCTACAAACGTTGGTCTTTGTTCTACATCAGCAGATTGTTCCGTTCAGTCTAGTTTTATTCTACTCATTTTATTTCACTATACGTTTATCAATATTTTATCCACAATTTCATTTCAAATAAGCATGGCTATTTTATGTACATAAACTTCTATACAGGAACTCAAATATTGAAGCATTAACAATATAATTTTCACAGTTGTCTAAAATTATTTCTACAACTGTCAACTATCAACATTGTTATAAAATCATATACTGCTCAAAAAAATAAAGGGAATCTTTCACTTTAATTTTGTGTGTGGCTCCAAATCCAGGCCTCCATTGGTTAATAAATTTGATTTCCATTAATGATTTTTGTGTGATTTTGTTGTCAGCACATTCAACTTTGTACAGAACAAAGTATTCAATGAGAATATTTCATTCATTCAGATCTAGGATGTGTTATTTGAGTGTTCCCTTTATTTTTTTGAGCAGTGTATATTACCAAAAATCAAAAGAAATTCTTTGCAATTTAAAATAATCTATTTCTTGAATTTTACTATTTCAGCATCCACAGTTCTTATATATATATATATATATATATATATATATATATATATATATATATATATATATATATATATATATATATTATTATTTGCGTCATTTGCAAGCAAAATTGTGGTTTACTAGGTATATCACCAATGACTGTGATAAACAGTGCATCAAAAACATATTCACAACACTTCACTTTGTCCACATTTTGTTATGTTACTGCCTTATTACAAGTTGTATTAAATTAGCAATTAGCAATATTCAAAACATTATCATGTTTGAATATGATGCCACAAGCTTAGCTCACGTCTAGCGTTTGGCCCATTATTCCTTTCAGCTCTTGTCCAGCTCTGTTGGGTGGGATGGAGACATCTGTGCAACCATTTTCAGATCTCTCCAAAGATGTTCAAGCAGACCCAAGTCTAGACTCTGGTTTGGCCATGCCTGTGAGATCTTGGCCGTGTGCTTTGGGTTGTCATTCTGCTGAAAAATGACCCGTCGCCCCAAATTGAAGTCAAGAGTCTCTGGAGCAGGTTTCCATCCCGGATGTCTCCGTACATTTCTGTAGTCATATTCCCCTCTATCCTGTCTAGTCTGCCAGTTTTTGCTGTTACAAAACATCCCCATAGCATGATGCTGCCACCACCATGCTTCACTGTAGGGATAGTATCAGTCTGGTGATGAGTCATG
Source organism: Poecilia latipinna (assembly GCF_001443285.1). Classification (NCBI taxonomy): domain Eukaryota; kingdom Metazoa; phylum Chordata; class Actinopteri; order Cyprinodontiformes; family Poeciliidae; genus Poecilia; species Poecilia latipinna. The sequence goes on along the minus strand of NW_015112928.1, from coordinate 347,122 downwards.
CCTGGTTTTCCTCCAAAAATGACACCTGATATTCGCTCCAAAGAGTTCAATCTTTCCAAATCATGTCCAATCAACTGAATTTACCACAGATGGGACTCTACTGACGTTGCAGAAACATCTTCAGGGATGATTAGTGATAGCAGCTCAGTTTTGAGCTTCATCCAAATGCTGTGAATACTTGCATAAATGTTCTACTTTTAATAAACTTGTAGAACACTCAAAAATGTTTCTATACTGTCATAATGTACTGTAAAAATAGAAAACTAAAAGGTTTGAGCGAATGGAGACTAATTTAATACACTTTGGGATAGAGCTACGACACAAATGTGCGAGCCATTTTTTGTGGAAGCAACAACATAGTTTAGGTCTAGAAACTGTTTCAAATTGAAATCCATCCATTAACACTTCCTGTTTGTTTTCTTTATTAAAACATGCATGGGTCCATAGCTTTATTTTTGATCTACTGAAAAAGGCATACAAATGCTTGATTTCAGATTAAAATGATTAGAATCCAGTTTAATGACGATAGTAATTGTCAAGGCTGAAATTTTAACAATTAAAATGTATTAAAATGAAATTTTCCAACGTGATTTTATATTCAAGTGATGCACAAATATAATGTAGATACACCACATTGAAAGGGCAAATTGTAAATATGTGTATTTTTTTCAGTAGTTTTGCGTCGGTTGATGTTTTTTTTTCACTTTGCTTGTTAATAAGTGCTCACCTGCACCCCTATGAAACATTGCTCATGTAACCTATACATAGCTAACGTCCTCACTTCCACCTTCATTAATTTACGTAATATTTTGAGTTACTACTTGCTTTACAAAACGGAATTACATATTTCTATTCCCTCTTAAACTTTACAATGTAACCCTCCTTGAAATGAGAGTTAGATCTATTAATTCTGTTCAGGACTCTCTAAATACTCTAAAGACTAGTGTCCTTCAGTCTTTTATGTAATCTTATGTATTTCCTTATTATGCTGTTTATATATAATCTAAGATAAATTCATGCATTTTCAGTGCAAAATGTCATTCTGATCAGCAACCAGAAAAAAGACTTTTTTTTTTTTTTTTTTTTTTTTAAGTTTCTCTTGCCTGTTGCTCATCAGTGTGTGGCCAACAATCCTCTGCTCTCTGCTTTCCTTCATGCCTCCGATCTGATTAGTGGTGGTTGTGTGGTGGCATGGCAGCCATTTTCACCATTTGGAAGCCATAACGGCTCCGTGTTTGAAGATGAGACCCCTGTACTTGTGGCTTCCTCTGAAGAAACTCTTGTGGGGTTGATGGGGGGGCTTTTCTCTGTCTTGGTGCTGTCACTCTGAAACACTGGACCCCTGCCCTCCCCTCCCCACTCACACTTCTACCCCCAGTTGTGGTGAGGGACAACGGTAGTTGCCTCGTCCTTCATCTCAGTGGCTCGCGGTAGCGCCGGCAGCTCATGCTCGAATGGGGCCCCTCTGGCCGGCCCCTGCCTTGTAATCAGGCAACCAGAGCACTCGAGCTGCCGCAGGGGCTGCTCACGTGACCCGGTCCCCACTAACCACAAGCACTTCATCTGATACTCTGCGGCGAGCCATGCGGAGGGGACAGCGTGCGTCGCTGTGATCCCTCATTGGCTGGAAATTCTCTGTGTTTTTCTGCGCGTTTGGCCCTCCCTCGTTCTCTTTGATTCGACAGCGAGTTTAAAGGGGAAGGGGGAACTTTTAGTTGCGCCGAAACTGTCCTTTCAGTTTGTGCTCAAAAGACAGAGAGAGAGAAGAGGAAAGTTAGAGGGTTTGAGCTTGGACCAAAACTGTGTGAAGACTTGTGGAGTGTGTGAGTTTGTCTAACTCTATTGTTTTTCAGCTTTATCAGCTCGCATTGTTTTTTATCATACTCATCTTAAAATATAGTCATGTGATTTATTTGGAAGGTAAGATTAATACTGATGGATTTTTTTTTTTCTCCAAAGTATTTTATCTCTATTAATGCTTTAATTCTCCCATAATTAAGTTTTTTTTTTTTTTTTTTTTTTTTTTGTTTTTTTTTTTGTGTATTTTTTTTTATGTTTTTTTTTTTTTTT